>NW_016163263.1:11604-37568 GCF_001687245.7 Rhagoletis zephyria | reverse complement strand
TATAAACAAAAAGTTTTGGGAGTGGTTCAATACTCACTCAAAATATATTACTAAATAATTTGGTTGCCTTCGAAGAAGCCTCTCAAATACATATAACAGCTGTTGATTTCTTACCCGAATTTTGTTGTATGGCTTCAATCGACTCAACACGAGTACAACGTAAGGACAGCTGAATTTTGGGGAAATATGTATAAAATGTCGCACGGAGTCTTATTAGCCGAGTAAGGGGGTTGGTCGATAATATTTGTACGGTTTTTTATACCCGAGCGCACTTGTGCACAAGGGTATTATAACTTTGTTCGTATAACGGTTGTTTGTAATAACCAAAAAGAATCGAGATAGATATAGACAAATGTATACATAAATGATCAGAATGAAAAGAGAAATCGATTAAGCCATGTCTGTCTGTCCGCCCGTCGGCGCACACGATAACTCGAGTAAAAATTTAGATGTCTCAACGAAATTTGGTACGTGGGTTGCCCCTTATGTAACCACGCCCACTTCCCATTTAACGGTATTTTCGAAAAATGCAAAAACTACGATATTTCAGTAAATATTACGTCAAAATTGTTGAAAATTAGTAAGTGAAGTATAATTTGGGTACAAAATAATACTACTATGAATTTTTTAGCAAATGGGCGTCACCCCGCCCACTTATGACCACATATGCGTATCTCGGTAACCGATTAATCAGTTATAAATTTCGACCAAACTCGGTGCAGGTAATAACCTCGGTACGGAAAAGCAATTCGTTAAAAATTACTCAAATCTGAATAAAATTACACCCGCTTCCCGTATAACGATAAATTTCAGAAATACGAAAACTCTGATATTTCAATATCTGAGGACGCTAATTATAAGTTATAAGTTATAACAATCTCTTAACAATAAATAAGACTGTTATAGACTTTTAGGGATTGTGCGTGGAACCGCCCACTTTATGACTACAAAGGTCCATCTCGGTAACCACTTTATCGATTTTTGGTACAAATCAATCAATTATATCATTAAGTCTAACTGAGCGGATTATCGATGAAAACATCCCTGCTTATCATGCAAAGGTAGTTTAGAGAAAGTTGAAACGACGATATTTGATAACTGCGCCGGGTATACATATAAAGTTCGGTTTCGCTCGAACTTATACTTCTTTACTTCTTTACTTGTTTCAATTTTAATAATGTCAACCCAGTGAGCATGCAGCAAAGGGATGTCTGTGAAGTTGGCATTCGGTATGGCGCAAAGGGACAAAAAAAAGCTGTTTTGAGTAGCTTTTCAATAGTTCTAAAGTTTTCGAAAAGGAAAAAAAGTTCTGTATATTTTGACAAAAAAAAAATTCAAAATTGTGTATGCCGGATTCACGCAACATACTACATGTGGCAAAAAGGTAAATAAAAAACTGTTCTGAGTAGCTTTCCAATAGTTGTAGAGTTCCTGACAAGGAAAAAGAAAGTTCTGCAAAATAACGCCTTAAAACGTATTTAAAAAAATAGAAAAAGTAAAATTTTGGAATAAAAATAAAAATGAAAACTGTTCTGAAATGCTTTTCAATAGTTCCAGAGTTCCTGAAAAGGAAAAAAAAGTTCTGCAAAATTAAGCCAAGAAAGTTAAATTTTTGAACAAAATAAAATTAAAACTGTTCTGGGTAGCTTTTCAATAGTCCTGCAAAGGAGAAAAAGTTCTGCAAAGTTTTTTTGCTGCACATCGGCGTTTGCGTATTTGGTCTGCAGTCAAATAGTAGTCCGTCCGAGTCGATGTTTCTAGCCGGAGTCGTTCGTATGACAACCTTATCGATTTGGTTTCTCCTTTTTCAATACAAAGAAGCTTGATGGATTGTTTTATGCCGGAACCTAGTATGCATAATTGAATACTAAGTTATTTCGGGCCTGAGCGGAGTCAATCAGTCTCAGTTCGTTTCAAGATGTTTCATAGTGAAGGCTGAATTTTCCGACAGTGGAACCAAAGATCCTCTGCTTGCTCACTTTGGTATTGAAATCCACTAGTACGATTTATTTTGATATAGAGGCAGAGCAGCGCTCAAACTTAATGTCGATGGTACCAAAAGACAAATCGCAAAATAAGTTTATCTCCTCCTAAATATGCTTCCCTTTTCATAATACCCTACTTAATTCAAAGAACTCATAAAAATACACAGCACCACCACAAACACACTTAAGCGCGTACTCATAAGTACCGAGAGCTCACTTTATGTGGAAATGAAATTCAAAAGACACCTTAAACCGCCATATACCAAATATTAATCAATGTCTAGATGACGGCACGCAGTTGACACCATAAACAGTTGGTGCGCTACCAACGACGACATCAAATTGTAGGTGAGCTAAGCAAAAAGCCATCAAAGCGAGCAGGCAGACATCGAAGATAGCAGAGCAACACTTCGACCGCAAAGCGCTTGCAAGTTGCAACAGCCCTCAACTCAAAAACGTAGTGCAGTGCCTCGAAGACACTATCTATGTACCATGATTCAATAATACAAGGTTAGATAATTATTGACAGCTGCGGTTTGACACTCCCTTACAAAAGGTTGCATTTACGAAGGACAGAGAAAGGGCAAGAATGCAATCCCTTGTTTCGAAAATGGTAGTAGAAAAGTACGCAAAGTAGGCAATTAGTTGTGAAATTCCTTTCGTAAATTCTTATGTATTTGCAGGAAATCTGGCATTTTAAACGAAATGTTGAACGTAATATTGATATATCTACGTGAATTACGTAATTTATACGCTATTTAGCCGTATAAAAACTGCAAAATGACTCAAAATTAAAATAAGACTACTATGAGATTGATGTAAACATCCAATGCTTATGTTTTCATCAGTTAAATATGCTTCATATGCATATACAAATAAACATATTGCACAAAAGCTTATACTTTTATTTCACACCAAAGCTACACTGTTTCCATGTAAATTTGCAAAGAAGCAACACGGTGCCACTGCTAAGGGAGCGGTGCGAGAGAGACAACTGTCAGTTTATCGAACCTTGTATTATTGAATCATGTCTATGTACTACTTAACTCTGGGCAAAAGCGGCTCTAACTTTTTTCTATAAACAAACAGCAGCGCCAACTTTCGTTCGACACCGTCGCTACAGCGAACGACTTCTTCTTCTATTTCAAAGAGGGGGAGTGGTTTATATTTAGAATGCCATCCCTAAATAATTTACTTTCCTGTTTATGCCGAGCAAAAAAACAACAAAAAAACAACAACAACAACAACAATGTTGTCTCCAAAGCTGTTATATTTGTTGTTGTTGCTGCTCTCGTTGGCTAGCCAAAGGCAAGTATTTAGCCGCCAGCTGTCGCTTGCCGTTTGATGCTATGCGTTGCAAATGGGCAAAGCACACACAGCAAGCAGCTCGTTTATTTGAGGCAAATCGGAAAAGGCAGCGGAAAAGTTGCTGCTGCTCTGGCAGTTGCAATTGCAATTGAAATGGCGATGCGCGCCACGAAAAATTATTCTTTGATTGCTCCCTTTGCGTTGGGGGCCAGTGCAACGGCATTCCTCATTATACATAACTATATATGTATGTATTTACTTTATGCGCGCATGCTGCATGTTGCATGTTGCACGTTGTGCATTGCTGATTTTTACTTAATTTGAAAAGGGTTGTGCAGGCAGATGTTGTTGCTGACATAAAGATGTAGAAGCGGCAGCCAATAACACTCTTCAAAATAATTATCATTCATTGTTGTTGCTGTTGTTTATGTTTGTGATGCCGCTGCTGCTGTTGCTCTCTTTTTGTAGGGCACACTGTCGCCGACGCTGGGTTATTTTACTTCATTTTCACTTTTAAATAATTTGCGCATAGTCGTTCATATCGTATATATGTATGTATGTATGTATACTTGCCTACATGTAAGCCAAGCGTTTGCAATGAGCCATTACCGCTGAAGTTGTTAACTTTAGCCGCTCTGGGTTTGCGGTCTGTGTTGTTTTCTGCAAATGTTGTTGTTACTTTCTTAGACTCACTTATGTTCATAGGTCGCTTCGTCTCCTTCTGTTCGTGTTGTTGTTATGCTTTTAGACATCAACCATGCCATTCCTCTCGTATGTACATACATATGTATGTATGTGCGAATATGTCGCCATTTGATGGTCCTGATAGGTCTTTGCCCTTTATTGTAGATGAATTTTGAGTTTCTCTTTGCAATTTTGTTGCGAAAGTTGAAAATAAACATCATGCGTTACTCGGGAAAACTCTGCCAATGCGCGAATAAACGACTTTATGAGGGAGGTAAAATTAAAAATAACAAAAAATAGTCCAATTTTCATTATTTCTAAGTAGGATTAACGCTGAGTCCTTAGGCCACGCGTTTACAAGGCTGAATGCATTTTTTTAATAGACCACTTAAGAACATACGCTATGACCTATCAACAAGAACACTTTAGATTCGGAAATAGGGCATTGCCGGTTAGATTTCATAGTGTAGGGGAGAGGACCCCCCCTTTCGTTTTCAGGAACTCTAGAACTTTTGATGAACTACTCAGATCTGTTTTAGTTTTTATTTTTTCAAAAATTTCGAATTAAAAAAAAATATTTTCTTTGCCGTAATTTTGCAGAACTTTCTTTTTACTTCTCAGGAACTCTGGAGCTATTGAAGAACGACTCAAAAGTTTTAATTTTCCTTTTATCGAAAATTTAACTTTTTTGACTTTTTTGAAAAAAAATGTTTTTTTTTGCGTAATTTTGCAGAACTTTCTTTTTCCTTCTCAGGAACTCTACAACTATTGAAAAGCTATTCAGAACAGTTTTAATTTTTTTAAAAAAGTTTCCTTTTTTGACTTTTTTGAAAAAAAAATGTTTTTTTGCGTAATTTTGCAGAATTTTTTTTCCTTCTCAGGAACTATTGAAAAGCTACTCAGGACAGTTTTAGTTTCTATTTTTTTTTCAAAAATTTTACTTTTCCGACTTTTTTGAAAAAAAAAAAAATTTTTACGGCGTAATTTCGCAGAACTTTCTTTTTCCGTCTCAGGAACTCCACAACTATTGAAAAGGTTTATTTGACTTTTTTGAAATTGTTTTCCGACGTAATTTTGCAGAACTTTCTTTTTTCTTCTTAGGAACTCTAGAACTATTGAAAACCTACTCAGAACAGTTTTAATTTTTACTTTTTTCAAACATTCAACTTTTTCGACTTTTTTGAGAAAATGTTTTTTTTCGGCGCAATTTTGCAGAACTACTTTTTGTTCCCTTTCAGGAACTCTAAAGGTATTGAAAAGCTACACAAAACAATTTTTTATTTGCCATTTTGCCACATGTCGTATGCTGCGTGAATCTGGCATACCCAATTTTTTAACCAACTTTTTTTTTGTCAAAATATCCATAACTTATTTTTCCTTCTCAAGAACTCTAGAACTATTGGAAGGCTACTCAGAACAACATTTTTTTGTCGTTTTGGTTCATACCGTATGCCAACTTCCCAGCCATCAGATTTTCGGGACAGACGTTATTGAAGGCTCCCTCCATGCCCAGGGAAACTCCCAGCATGTATTCCTTTATGGCCAATCCTTTATCAATCCTCGATACGATTTCGTGAAACGCGGTCTTCACGGATATGCCCTTGAAATGCATGTTGGTACGAGAAGAGATATTCATATTTTTTTATGCCGCTGAATCATCAATGAGCCTCTCTAAGCTTTCTAGAAGAAACACAGTGAGGCTTGTAGGCCTGAAAGCTTTCGGTTTTACATGAGCGGCCCTGCCACCTTTCGCCAAAAAAATCACCTTCACCTTTGTCCACTCATCTGGTATGTGAGTTAAGTTTAATCTCAGAAAGCAGAGGTAACAGTATGTCGCAACAGATTCCTTCCAGTCCCGCAAATTTTTACAGTTGGAAGGACATTGCAATACGCTACCACAATTTCATAACTTAGAATGTCCCTTACGGTGTTGGTTAACATTAGGATTCCAGGATTCTACCAATAAGGTTTTTTTTTGGATTTCTGGAGCGTGCCTTCGGCGCATTGAGCAGGGGTTTCCTCACCGGCTGGTTTGACTTCCGAGTTTTTACTTACCCTGCTCCTAAGGTCTATTCCAACTTAGCTTTTCTGCGACGCTATGCGAGAGACTTTAGAGATCTTTATACAAGGAAGAACCCGTCGAGGTCAGTTGTACGATAATATATAAGAAATCACTTGCTTTTAGAGAAATCACACAATATTTAACATTCATCTACGACATAATCTGTGGCGTCCTTAAATGTCCTGATCTCCTTGAGCAAATATGTATGTTTTAAGGTGCCCACTTCGCTTTCGTTATCCGTTTCATGTGACAATTGCTAAATTTAATTACTTAAATTTTGCCCATATTACAAGGCCTCTTACTGAGCTAAATTATATATTTAGTAGCCCCGATTTAGATTTCGCTAATCTTCGATCCATGTTTTTATGTAAGCTTGAATCCAATTATATCGAATAATGTCATTTGGTCCGTAAGTTTTATATAATTATTGATTTTCTTCTTCTTGATTCTTGATAACAGGCTATACTGGAAAGGCACATTTCATTTTAAAATGTCTCTCCAAGAATATTTGTTTGGATAAAATATGGCAATTGTTTTTCTATGGAGTTTTAATTTGGTGGCCCACGCTCATGAAATCAAACGCGCCTGCAATAGATACGATGAAGCGCAGAATTGTTTATAAGAGAAGCCCTTTTCTCTACGATCCTTGTTGTAAGCTTGCCAAGGGACGTTCCGAGGTTCTTTAGCTGTACGTGGATCTAATAAGACCTGTTACCACATAGAGTTTAGTTACAACAGATCATCCTTGGTCGCGATAACTAGGTGACCTGGTGGGTGGCTAATCTTTCTTACATGAGCAAGACTTTAGGAGACTGGTGGGCTACAACGCTGAGCAAGCTTGAATTGTTTAAATCTCAACTTGAACTACAGCGCATAATAAAGTTGATGATTTGTGTCTAAATATTGCATTGTCGAATGGATGGGATCGGTATCTCCTAGTTCTATGTCGCCTCCGAATGGCATTGGTGTTTATGAAAAATAAACACAGCGGCTGGCCATTGGCGTACTGAGTATTCTATGAAAATTAAACTACTTACATATGTATATGTGCATATGTATGTATTTATGTATATGTGACATAAAATTTTTAGAAATACAGCATTTTTAAAATTGTTTTTTTTTTAACTCAATAAAAATATTTTTTTGTAAAAAATAGTTTTTTTTATGCACATAAATGTCATTATAACACATACGATTTTCGAAAACTAAGCAGCTACGTTTGGCACTTTATTGCCGATAACTTGCAGCCAAAGTGACAGCTGTTGTTTTTATGTATGTACGTATATATATTTGTTTCTTATCACTCTTTTTGTTGTTACACATGTTTCATTTAAAAATTTCCAAACGGCTTTTAATATGAAAAAATGCATCTGCTGAACATTTGTTGCACAAAAGTAATTGAAGTTGTTGTTGTTGAAGTTTTATGGCTTCGTTTTTATGAGTTTGCGACAATTTGATCTTTTAACAACTCGAAAGTGTATTTTTAATGAGAGCAAAGAGGGAAATATTGTGCGCTTAACTGCACGCTAAGGGTGATAAATTGCATGTGAATGGACATAAATTAGTATAGATTTTTTTTCTAAAAAAAAAACAAAATACAAGTGTATAAACAAAAAACTAAATATGCGTTCATATGTACATACGTTTATGTTTGTGTGTGTGTGTACGTAGTGCCCTTTCATGTTAAAAAGTAATAAAAGTCTTTTCGAATTTGTTACTGATTAATTACCAGTGGGTGGATTTATGACCACGCCCTTAAATGTTTGATTTTTTGGAAGGTTTTTTTTTGTCGAGAAGAACTAATTACTTTTTCTTGTAAGTCTAAACCCGGCGGTTATTAACAGCTAAAATTTACGCGCCTACGAAATTCTTAATGTTTATTAAAAATGTGGAAAATCGCTCTAAAAAAAAAAAACAATTATACATTAAAAATGTTTGTGTGACAACACTAACAAAAGTGTGAGCATCAAAATATTTTTATTAAAGTTCTTTTTAAAGTAGTCTTGCTTAAAACAAACTTATATACATATATTCTCATGCTTAGTAGTAGCAGCAACGGAAAGAAAATTTTCTTCGAAAAAAAACTTTTACAAAGCAATGCTAAAAGCAAAATTAAAAAATTAAGCTATGATCAATGAAAAAAATTAAAATTGAGAATAACTCTAAACAGGCAGGGTAAAAACAAAAAAGTTGAAAATGAGAGTGACGGAAAAAAGATTATATTATAAATTACATTTATAGTTTTTTATTTAAAAATAACTTTTAGTAAAATAACAAAATCTTATTTCTGCAATTTAATAGTTAAGGAATTTTTTTTTGACATTCTTTATGCTAGATTTCCACAAGGCATTCAATGGCCAAATTGGTAAAGACAATGTTGGGCGTTAAAAAACAATGGTGTCATCACGTTCAAAAAATAGTCAGTAGGTTCATTTGCACATGGCATATTTTAAATGGCACNAAAAAAAAAAATACAAGTGTATAAACAAAAAACTAAATATGCGTGCATACGTACATACGTTTATGTTTGTGTATGTGTTGACGTAGTGCCCTTTCATGTTAAAAAGTAATAAAAGTCTTTTCGAATTTGTTACTGATTAATAACCAGTGGGTGGATTTGTGACCACGCCCTTAAATGTTTGATTTTTTGGAAGTTCTTTTCGTCGATAAGAACTAATTACTTTTTCTTGTAAGTCTAAATCCGGCGGTTATTAACAGCTAAAATTTACGCGCCTGTGAAATTCTTAATGTTTATTAAAAATGTGGAAAATCGCACTAAAAAAAAACAATTATACATTAAAAATGTTTGTGTGACAACACTAACAAAAGTGTGAGCATCAAAATATTATTTTTATTAAAGTTCTTTATAAAGTAGTCTTGTTTAAAACAAACTTATGTACATATGTATATTCTCATGCTTAGTATTAGCAGCAACGGAAAGAAAATTTTCTTCGAAAAAAACTTTTGCAAAGCAATGCTAAGAAACAAAAGTAAAAAATGAAGCTATGGTCAATGAAAAAAATTAAAATTGAGAATAACTCTAAACAGGCAGGGTAAAAACAAAAAAGTCGAAAATGAGAGTGACGGAAAAAAGATTATATTATAAATTACGCTTATAGTTTTTTATTTAAAAATAACTTTTACTAAAATATCAAAATCTTATTTCTGCAATTTAATAGTTAAGGAAATTTTTTTGTTGACATTCCTTATGCTAGATTTCCACAAGGCATTAAATGTCAAAAATTGTAAAGACAATGTTGGGCGTTAAAAAACAATGGTGTCATCACGTTAAAAAAATAGTCAGTAGGTTCATTTGCACATGGCATATTTTAAATGGCATCAATTTTTTGTCATTTCAATGTCTAGTGAGAATTCGGCATTATAACAGTTATATATGTATGTACATACATATGTCTCTCCCTCGAACCTTAAAGTTTACGTAAGTGGTTCGTGAAATTGGAAAGGATATAAAAAGGGAGGAAGAAAGGTGAGCAACAAATTACATGGAGCTCTGTTTTTTTTTTGATTTTATTTTGTATTTAAAAGTATACATATTACGATGATCCAAAAATGCTTGTGCAAAAAGCTAGGTCCGAATATTAATGCTGTCACTTCCTAGGATAATTTTATATTGAAAAACAATAAACTCCTGTTTTGTATTTAGAGGTTGCTCAAGGCTTTTTAATGTGGGAAAACAAGTTGTTTCGTGTAAATGTTATTCAATTCTCGAAAGTCAATGTTTTTCCATCGGAGAACTGTTTCTCGAAAATTAATATTTTTCGATCTGAAAACTGTTTCTTTTTAGGAGACTTTCAATAATAATATCCAATGGTTTATTTAACCATTTTTTAATATTAGCTATTTTTCTAAAAACCAAAGAAAATGCATTGAAGGGGACCTAATAAAATAATAAGTATTAAAAAATGGTTAAATAAACAATTGGGTATTATTACTGGAAGTCTTCTGAAGATAGACAGATTTCTCGGATCGAAAAATGTTGGTTTACAAGAATTCTATTCCATTTTTTCTGGCAAAATATTTTGTTTATTTTCAATTTTATTTCAACATATTTTGATTAAAAGAAAAATGCTGATATAAATAAAATACAAACAACAAAAAAAAAATCGAGAATCGATTTTATTTCAAAATATTTTGATTAAAAGAAAAATGCTGATATAAATAAAATACAAAAAACAAAAAAAAAAAATCGATAATCGCATGGGGCTATTTGCTGAAAATTTTAAAATGCACTTAGTGGCATTGTGCTACTATGATAGCATGGCCCAGTAATCATAGTCAACTTATGTACAGTCCCCTGGAATTATAAAATCTATTATATTTTAAGACTTCCACAAAAAAATATTTCGCAAAAATATTAAGATTAACGTGAGCTACACCAATTTGAAAATACCTCCAAAAATTTATTTTTTTATCTATAAATTTTTTTTTTTATATCTTTTGAAAAAATTACCTCAAACAACTAAACAGTTTAAGCTTAAAAAGTTTGCACAGAAATAATAAAATAAAAAATTCTACGGAATCATAATAATTAGGTTTTTGGTGCTATTTTTGAACTAAAATATCGCAGTTTTCGTGTATGTCAGTACCTATCTGAATAAAAAAGTTAAGTGTAAAAAATTCTTTTCACCGCTTTAGATAGACAGACTGCTGAAGATAGACAGTGTACAAGTTACATATACATAAGTATTTATTGAATAAACAATTTCACGAAAATATTGCAAAAGAATTGGCATCAGAAGCCGGAAATCCAAGTAATGTTTGTTTATCTATGTATATTTCATCAGCCGTGAGTGAAATTCAAGAAAAACGCATTTATCAAAAAAATTACAAAAATTTTAAGTAAGTTCACAATTAAATATGTGTGAGTTAAAAATCATAAACAGACATAAAAATTGCTGCCAAAAAATGATTTCTCATTGTTGAGTGCGAGATTTACATGCAAATGTATGTTCATTCATACATACATACATACATGCGATATTGAAGAAACCACATTTACATACATAAACACAAAAAATATACATAAATTTATATGCATTTGCCTTTATGTACATACTTGCATATGTATACATAACATACATTCGAATGACAACCATTCAACAGACAGAAAAACAATAGCAACGCTCCTGCGCCCATGTGTTAGTGTTGNACACAAATCGAGGAAAATTCAACTACATATAAAGTCAGAAAGTGCAGCGGCAGCGGCAGCGGCTGCGGCGGCAATAAATGTGCAGCGATAATGATCGAAAATCAATTGACGACACGCGCTTCGCTTAGCCAAAAGTATCGACACTCCCCCTACGCAAGTGAAATAATGTAAATATAGTTGCGGCAGGACAAATTGTTGAAGATAAAAATAACTAAAAAATTTTCAATTACTCAAAGGCTGGGGCTAACTCACAAAAGTCACATTTGTTATTCGTTTTTTTTTTAAACGCCCACACGTTCTACATATGTGTCTATGCATTCGTAGATTATACTTCATCGGCTTGTGAAATGTTTCGACGCAAAATGTTGCAGCTGCATTGGATATACGCGTGTTGCACGCTGTTTGTGGCACAAATGTTACTCTGTCCCACCGTCGCGGGAATGAAAGGTGCGTATGACATTTACTACATACTTACTTACTTACTTACTCACTTACTTACTTGCTCACTTATGCACGTACTTATATACATACTTAGTCTTATCTTCATTATCAAACTGTTGTGCGTTTACTTAATTTATATCGTTTTTCCATTTTTACAACCCTCACAATAATTTCTTTGTCGTAGATAAAGTCATTAATTTTAAAGGGAGCCAGTTTGGCTTTAGAGTTTTGGAAGGCGGAAGAAAGGATTTTCAAGGGATATATACGCAGCTAATTGTGGAGGCAATTGGTTTCAATTGCTTGAATGGGAATCTAAAAAAACAAAAATTGTTTTAATGATCTAAGAAAATTGGTTAGTGTACAGCAGAACGAACAGCTGAATAGAAAAACTCTGAATTTATTTGAGATAAGCAGGAAATTTAAGTGGTCCTTGCTTCAACTTCAAGCTTATAGTAAGAAATTTACTTTCGCTTTTGAACTCATTTATCTTTTAATTTCATCATTGTTTTTAAAGAAAAATATTACAACCATGGAGAATTTGTACGATAGAAAACACAGCTTGAATGAATTACAGCAAGACTCAGAAAGAAAAAATTTGTATATATGCTAAGCGATTCTTTGATATTCTATCTGTGTTTAGCCAAATTTCCACTACGAAGGGATGGCAAAAAAATAAAATCAATTACTCGATTAATTAATTATATGTATAATCAGAAGCAAAAAAAAAAATTAATTGCAATTATTGCGAAATGATCGATTAATCGAATTTTTTAACGCAGTTTTTTACAGTGAAAATTCACAAAAACAATTTTCCCTACAAAAATTACTAATTCTCTTTTTAATTAGCCTTAAATAAAATAAAACGAGTACATATTTTTAGCTATTATTTAACGATTTTTGCAAAAACAATAGTTTTGATGAGCGTTTTGTTGTTAAACGGTTGCGTTTCTCGTTGGCTCTAGCATAGGATGGTCCAAAAAAGTAAAGTCGGCATTTTAATGCTCTCATCCCCTAGGACTTTTCGATGACGAAAAATATACTCAAATTTTTTATGTTGAAATGAAAAAAATATTTCCGTGCGACAGTAAATTTTACACACAAAAAAAAGCAATATGTTCGCGTAACGCTGGGTAAATTATAGTAAAACTGCGTGCTTATTTTTTTACTCTGACGTCAGCATTTTTTTAAAGGACTTTGAAATTTAAGAAATATGATTATTTCAAAAAATTATTCAAAAAATTCAGTGCAATGCAAGATAACAATAAGGAAATCATATAGAAAAAAAAATTCTGTAGAATTATATCAGGATTATTTTTTGGTGCATAAGGACGAATGGGTATGGAAAATGTCCTTTACAAACTGTGTCCTTAAATTTCATTGAAAATTTGCAATATTTTATTTTTTTTTTTAATATAGTTTGAGGACTAATATACGCAAGACCTCATCATCGAATTTCGCCCTGCAAACTTTATTAACTTAAAAAGATATAATTTATTAAAAGCGGATTTTAAATACCTATTCGTCGTTGTAAACCAAAAAATTATATTGTTTTAAATTCTACAAAATTTTCTCTCTCATTTAGTACTTATATTATTATTCTACATTGAACTGATTTTTTTAAACAATGTTTCGAATTAATTATATGATGTATTTTGGAACGAATTTCCCTTATCCCTTGTCGAATTTGGTTTTTAGAAAAACCAGTTTCAGCGTTGTGCCATCTTCAGTGTAATTTTTCATTCTGTCTGGTTCCAGTTTTTCTAGGGATTTGTGGTCCGAAAAATCTGAATTTGAAATTTTATTTCACCAATTCTTTATTTTGCCTCTTTCGTTCAGGTGGTAAAAATAGTTGCCGAGGATTTCTAGACGCTGCTTGCAGTAAAGAAGCGAGCCAAATCGGGGAGAAAGCCGCTTACCTTTGACCATAGGTATTGAACCTATTGCCAAATAGTTGTAGTGAAAAATCATTACTAATCCCCTCGAAAACCTTATATTGAATGAGAAAATTGACCACACAAAAAATCTGGAAATAACACAGTTCAACAAAATTTTACCACCTGAGTGAAACACACCGTTTCTTGTAGATTTTTGTGTGCTGGACGCAAATCTGGCCTCCGATTTTCTCTAGCACGTCAGAATCTTGAGATATCCTAACCTCAAATATCGTCAAAAACCATGTTTTTGGCACTTGCTTACAAAAAAGTAAAAATTTCTCGAATCAGTTGGTTCTATTGGTATATTGATATTGTTGAGCACCATAGCAGAAATTTCTTTAAAGGCATTTTGCGATTTATTAAAGTCCACTTGCATTAGAACAAAAACAAATTTAATTGTCATCTTCAGCTGTTGTGGTTGTTGATGTAGCGGCTACTAAACCCCACTCGGATCGGCTTGTCCATCAACTGGGTCTGTTCATAGGGACAGGGCGTCAGCTGGGTTGGGTTTTGGTGGCATGCGAAGAGATGCCGTGAGTCATGTGGCGGCTCTTCACTTGCCGGGCTCTCATTGGATACATCTGCGTTCACTCTGCTCAGATACGGGTTTAGTTTGCTGCAGTAGCCGCGGAGTTGGACTATTGTGGTGCGAGTCTCCTGAGGTAGACAAAGAACTGTCCCGTCCACATCGGGTGGTTGTAAACCTAAAACGAGACCGACTCCCTATGAATGCCGTTAATGGTCTGTCGGTATGCAGTCGCGTCGAGAGGCTGGTTCTCTGAACATCGTCCATCAGTTCGTATAGATGTTTCCTGACTTGCCTTGGCGAGGGCTTTGGTGCACTACTGCCAACAACTCAGATAATTTGCTGTCCCTGTGGGAGAGCACACCTTCTCTAGTAGCCTGGTTTGATGAAAGATGTTGGTTGATATCGTTCGACAAGCCAAACGCTACTAGGACTGTTCTCTCAAAGAGTTGGTTGCAAGAAAGGTCGCGAGTTATCTGATAGTTTATGGCGTTGTGTCTTGTGCAATTCGCGTAGGCCATGCTTTTGCTTCGCTTATGTCAACAGACACCAGGCCTCAAAAGCAATGCACAATCAAACGTTGCTAATGCTTAAGTTACTACATATTTTTATATATAACTATAGTTAAATCGTTATCAAACAATATGCAAATTCTTAAACCTTTTCACTATTTGCTTTCTCTCAAACATGCAATGAGCAGCGCGGATCTACGTCTGTGCAATTTTTACGCTTACAAATCGAAGACTTACTTCAAATTCCATTTTCAAGCTTTCGTTGTAGTTGGGGAGGATCAAAGGTCTCGCTGTTTGTTCGCTTGTTTGCAGCAAATGCGGCACATAAAAAATGGGGTAGCGAATGCGTCGTTGAACCACAAAATGTGGCAGCAATTCAATTTCGTGACTTGTTTGTGCGCTTTGTATACAACTCTGCGCGTTTTTTTTTTGCTTTTTCTTTTTTCATTGAGCACTTCAGCAATACTTCATACTTAAGAATATTTAAATAAGTGGAACTGCATTCAAAACAAAAACTAAATGCTGTCGCGAAAAATGGATACTTGAGCGTTCGTACTTAAGTAGGCGCTTCAAAGAGTTTTGAAGAGGCGTACCGTGGGGAGGATGTTTTATACATTTTTATTTAAAAAGGATTACAATTTAATTGACGTTTATACGTTTCTTCGTAAATATGGAAAAAGTTTTGGCTTACAAAGAAATAATACATTTGTAGTTGTCTATTATAAAATAAAGAATAATCAGGGCAGTGACTGACTGAATAATTTGCCATTCCGAGTGAAATGGAGGAGATCCAAGAGTTCCACCCCGATATATCTGTTAGACCAGTGAAGAATTGTTACCATTTAGAAAAGGTTGCGGGAGTAGGGATTGTATGTGCTATTTGCTTGGCCATAGATGTCCTATGTACCTCTATCTTCTTCGTGAAACGGCCTCAAACTCCAGAGGGTGGTACAATGATGTCTCTTTGCCGGACCCACAAAAGCGACGCACATCACTTGACATACCCTTGGCTTATGCAAGTGGCCTCTTAGCCTGCATTGACCCGTGAAATGACCTGTAATAATTCTTATCCTCTCCTTGGGGTGGTTTATGAATAGCGCGTATTTCACCTCTAATAAGCTCTTAGCTTGACCAAGGCCCATGGTGTTTCGCCAATGCTGTTACCTCAGTTTGGTATTTTCCTTTTTGAGCTCTTCCTTTATCGTGGTATGAACTTCCGCAAGTAAGAGCTCAGCTCCTATCGGGGTCGAGGTAGCAGCAGCAGTGGAATGATCCTCTTTACTTCGATAACTCCTACGAATATTAATTTCTGCGCACAGACTTTAATGCCATAGACAGACTAATGAGTTTAATGAGGTAAACCTTTTTTACTGTTTAACGGTGGCCATAATGACCTTTTTACTGCACAATTTTCTCCGTTGGCCCAAAAGTCATTAGAAATTTTACTAAATATCAAATTTATAGCTGAAAAAAGTTCGGTAATCCTTTTGTGGAATTCTACTCGAATTTAGTAGAAGACTGCCTCACTTCTCTGCAGCATAAGTTTTAGCTTGAAATACGCTGCAGTGTTTCGGCATAGGCAAATAATGGACTGATCTGCAAACGCTCCGAAAAGAAACTGGCGCCAGTTTCCTGCTTCACCTTTGAACCATCAATGTAGCTGAATGTACCGTTAGCTACCTTCGATTGATGTAGAAGAACCAAACTACAAAGCTAGGATTACTCAAGAGGCCTGATAGCTTTTAACGGAGACTAGGATTGAGACTCTACCTGTCCTTCTAGAGACTCACTTTCCTGGAAATCAGGTGATAGTTCCACTTTCCTCTCCCTTGACAGGAGGAAAACCACTGTTGCCAAGGTACAAGTTGTTTGCTGCCAGAACTGTGGCGAGTGAAGATGCCACAAGATATGCTAATGGGTCTTTTGGCTGTTTCAAATCTCCCGGTCCGGATGGCATCCTAGCTATTTTACTTAAAGAACGAAACGACCTCTGTTAAAGAGTACTGCAGCGGAATAGAATCCTTGAGGCAAACAAGTTGTGAAGAAGGACAAAACTACAAAGTTGGGTTCATTCAACAGGCCTGATGGCTCTTTCACGGCTATTGGGACTGAGACACTCTCTGTTCCTTTTGGGTTCACTTTCCTGGAAATCAGGTGATGGTTATGTCAACATACAACTAATTTGTTGGCGGAACTTTGGCGAATGAAGACGCCATAAGGTAGGCTATTGAATCTATTGTATTCAACGAAGGTGTTGAGCTTTCCTTGGCTACCTTGGGAAAGATTTTCAAAGCGTCACGACGCGTCGTTTGGACTTGCCGACATACTACAACCTTGGAGGCTGGTTGATATCGCCTTTAAACCTAAGGTTGGTATGGATGACTATACTATCCACAGAAGCTACATGACATCCTTCATGCCAAAATGTCTTGAAATATTTGTAGAGTTGCACATTCGTAGGAAGGCGCTCACTCTACATTCTCTGTCTTTGCATCAACATGGCTATTAGGTGAGCGGTTCATCAGGATTCAGGCAGAAGGAAGTCAATATGTAAGTAACTTGCGGAGTTAACAGAGGCTGCCCTCAGCGTGGTGAGTTTTCCTCTTTGCTCTGGTACCTGATAATTGATTCGCTTCTTATCTCTCTTATTGACTCTGACATCTATGCTCAATTCTATACCGGCAATGTTTCGTGTCTAGTCACAGTTTGCAGGAAAGCGCAGAACATAATGAATACGATATGATATGACACTTGGTATGGTATAAAAGTGGGCTCACCGCTAACTCAATCAAAACTATTGTTGTGCTCTTCACTAGAAGGAGAAGGTTGGATGGTCTTATTCCCCTAGCACCTAAAGGAGTAACAATTGAGACTTCTCCTGAAGTGAAGTATCTTGGAGTTATTCTGAATACAAAACTATCGTGGGAATCACACGTGGAGTACAACACCTCCAAAGCATTGGCGCCACTTTGGCAGTGTAAACAGGTCTTTGGCAAAACTTGGGGTCTGTCAGCTAATCAGCTCTGCGTCAGTGGAATGGTGGAGCAGACTCTCAACCAAAACCGTGGGAAATCTTCGGGCTAAACTTCAAATAACTATTGCCGTGTGCACCTAGCGCTGCTCTTGATTCACCGCTGGACTTACCGTAACTTTGTGTCTTCATACGTGGGGAAGCCTTAAAGGCCCCCAGAAAACTAAAAGAAGTCGATGCTGGTATAATACTGAGTGGGGCGGGGCAGAAATTGTTGGCGGCAGAGATCTGAGCGCTTGTGTATTTTCAATGCCACCATTACCTTTGTCGAGGAAATTCTGAGGCTGAATGCTAGTTTAAAAAACAGCTGCTCAACGCCGGCGATCTCTTAATGAGCTGACTCACTCTTAGAGGTTAACTGGTTTATTTCCTAGGTTGCTGCTCAGTACTTCTTTAAATTTGTGGAACTACGAAACCCTTAACCCATAAATCTGAAACATTCGACGCCTCTGATCATCCTGACTACGCGATTTGCAACACCAATAACGACTCGTAGTTGCATTGCGTTTGAAAGAAAACTGCAGCAGACAACAAGCTCACTGCTACAGATGGACGGACGGACGGACGGACGGACGGACGGACGGGCATTGCAACAGAAAGCCATACCTAGCAAACACACAGTCGAACAGACGACAGCCAGCCAGTCATCCAATCAGCCGCACCACCCCGCTAGCCCCCAGCTAGCAGCAACTTGAGTGCTGTGACAACGAATGCGTTGTGCGCTCGCGCATTTTTCACGCCTGCCATTTGACTTGGGGTGCACACCGCCACTTTTCGCGGCAGCTGCTGCAATGAAGTGAGCAATAAAAAATAATAACGAGAAAAATGCAACATTAACAACAGGAATGACAGCCGGCAGCAGGAGCAGCAGTAAAGCACATTTGCATGCGAAATTTTCTTTAAATAAAATGCAAAACAAGCACACGTTTTTTTTGGTATTTCTCATTTTCGCTTGTCGTTACCGTTTTTCCGCTCCCCTTTTTTTTAGTTTCCCCAAATACACCACAACGGTTTCTCATGCTGTACGACGCGCCGTGACGTCACTTTTTATGCTCAGCGCTCGTAGCACTTATTCTATTCTATTCTGTGGTCGATGAATCATCGTCAACACACTCGAATATTGGCCGGCAACAAACAACTCGGCCACACTACCCATACACTACCCATACTACGTCCACCCGTTTTGGCCATTTCTCTCGGTCGTGTTTGCGGCCGGCTGTGTGAAATTTGCACGTTTCGCCTGATTTTCATTTTAACGGCCGCCGCTGCTGCTGCGCTCGTTCTATTCTAGTAATATTGGGTGATTTTTTTGAGGTTAGGATTTTCATGCATTAGTATTTGACAGATCACGTGGGATTTCAGACATGGTGTCAAAGAGAAAGATGCTCAGTATGCTTTGACATTTCATCATGAATAGACTTACTAACGAGCAACGCTTGCAAATCATTGAATTTTATTACCAAAATCAGTGTTCGGTTCGAAATGTGTTTCGCAAACCCAATTGCTGCGAACGGCGACGAATCGACATTTCACGGTCTTCAGCAACACTCTCAGAAACAGACGCAATATTCTCTTCTGTACGCACTGTACGCATTCGTGTGGTTGGTTTAATGTCCAATAAAGTAAACTGAGTGCGAAACTTGGTCACAATCGCATTAATTGTTTGCTCACTTGGTCGATTATGTAGACCATAAATCGGACGTAAAGCGAACCGAACACTGATTTTGGTAATAAAATTCAATGATTTGCAAGCGTTGCTCGTTAGTAAGTCTATTCATGATGAAATGTCAAAGCATACTGAGCATCTTTCTCTTTGACACCATGTCTGAAATCCCACGTGATCTGTCAAATACTAATGCATGAAAATCCTAACCTCAAAAAAATCACCCGTTATTTTTAATTTTTTGGCTACTGATTTGTTGTCGTCGTGTGACTTGGTTGGCCGTTTCGTGATTTTTCTTCTCCTACTATGATGAGTGAATGAGCGAACAAATTCTCATTATGCGTATTTTCGCGTGTTAATTAAATGACTTTGTGCCAATTTCCGTTGATGACAAAGCGTACGAGGAAATTTGGCTATCTGTTTATTGTGGTCTAATTTATTTATTTGATAATATGAATTTAAGAGGTAATAAATATCTATGATTTTATAAATATTTTCGGTTTTATGACATTGAATGTGCTAAAAAAGTTTGGATTTTCTGAAAATGTGTTTTTTTGCCTAAGGAATTTAAAGATAACACGCTTGTTTCTTAAAAACATAAATTTTCATAAAATATGTTAGTGTTAAAAGCTTAAGATCTTTTTCCATCCCAATAACAAACGCTAATGATTTATGAATGTTAAATCAGTGTGTTCCAAAGGTATTAAACCCGGGTAATGGATCATCAACAGCCGTTGAATAAAAAAGAAATCACTAGAAGAATACTTATTTTTTCGAAGGACGATTCTTTCTCGGAATGAATTGTATATGGTTTACAACGATAAAGAAAAATACGAATTTCACAATATTTCGAAATTGGAATTATTTGAAAATTATAGCTATTAACATTTTTCGAATTGTGTCCCAGTCTGCTCATTTTATAAACAGTTTAGAATAATGATGTTTTCTTCCTATTTTTAATTCGCCATAACTTTTTATTTTTAATTTTTGCAAAACTTGTTAAAAACTTTTGGGCTCTCAAACGCCTTAAGAGCGCCTTTTGGGATAATATTTTTGTATACTCTAAAAAATTTGTGTTTAAATTTACGCATATTAAGATAGATAACCAGTTTTCTCTCATAATGAATGCAAATATACAAACCGTGTTAATTAAATTAATTGTTTTATTTACTTGTTTATTTAATTGTTTACTTTTAATTATCATTTATGTAGCGTAGAAAAAATTTAAGATTTGTTCGTTGAATTCTAATTTATTGTTCACAATTTTACAGTTTACACATAAAATGTTTAAAATTTTATCTAGAAATAATGTGTTTAAATTTACGCATATAAAGAGAGGTAACCAGTTTCCTCTCCTTATGTGGGCAATTCTACAAAACGTGTTAATAAAATTAAATTCTGTCTGTATAGTTTTACATACAAAAATTTTCGCGTAGAGCAAAATTACACATAAAGTGTTTAAAGTTGTGTAAATATGAGCACTTAACGTTTATTATTAGTAAAAAAGTTTATTTTTACTTCCAAAATCGTTGGATTTTAAACACTTTATGAATATATTCATTTGTATTCTCACGTTCAAAATGAGATCTTGAACATCTTGTGCTTATATTTACACAGATTCTGGTTGAAAAATAAACACTTTTAAGTAGTAATTTTACATGCATTTTTTAGAGTGTACATTAAATTAAAATTTATTTCCAGAAAAGAAAAATCACCGTAAAGCATTGAGACGAAAGCTATTCGCGCTATTCCTTTTTTTCACGAAAAAGCGGAACACGATTTGAGAAATTAAAACAGTTTTAACTACATCCAGATAGTGATAAAGCGACACTTTTTATGAGTACTGAGTAGTATTGAGAACCCGATACTTTTTAACAAATAGTTGAATGAGTACTGCGAATACCAAAAACGTATCGAACGTGTTAAGAACTTTATAAGTAAAAATATTTTTTTTTAATTTCGTTCTTTCAATTACATTAAAAATGTTTAAAAATTAACAATAAACATAGTAGCGAACTTTTGAAATTTATCTGCTATATCCCATATAAATGCCGTCAAAATGAGTATATCGCTAATTTATTTCAATACTATCATAACTCAATGAAGAACTAAAACCCAAAAAAGGAGGGGAAGCGGTCATTTTACCTTCTTAATGATTAGTGGAAGAGGGTGGTCCTCGATCTTTTCAAAAACTCATTTAGAAATGCTTGTTGGATAAAATTTCAACTATTAAAGCAGTGTCTATTACAAGTACTGGCATCGATTCTTCTTAAGTGTATTTTATATGACACTTTGGTAAAAAGTTCCATCACTACAATCTCAAGAGATAATTCTGTGTAAAATCAATTAAATTAAAGAGTGTTAAAATTTTTTAACTACTGGTTATTCCAAGTAGAGAGTTAAATCTCGTCACACTAAGACTATATTCAAACAGGCCCCTAATTGGCAATTAAGAACCTTTTCACCAATTAATAATTAATTGGCAATTAATTTGTGTCAGATTCTCTATGCAACCCTGCTAGGTATGTTTAGTTTTGACTTGCAGGTATGTTTATTGAACAAAGAGCAATCAGCTGTTTGTGTCTAGTCCCCTTTTATCATCAGGGAATGATAAGTTATTCGGCTACGTTCCAAATGTACCTAAAATTGTGTGTTTGTACCGAATGTACTTCCAAACTAAATAAAGATACGACTGTTCCAACTTTTTCATCACCGTAGGCTGATTTCGCTGATTTCGTATCGCTAATTGCGCAACTGACGTGTGTGTGAACACCAAACTCAATATCGTAATTCAAATCTTAATTGCCTCAGCTAATTGGCTTGTTTGGACATAGTCTAAGCGAGCTTTTTACCTACAATTAAAAGCAACAATAAAATGTTGAAGGTAAATTATGATATAGGTAAGATGACGCTTGTTTATTTAATGCAGGTAGAATATTAGATATTTTATAACCAAAAACAACGAAAGCTAATAGTCTAGTTAATCTAGACTTAACTTAACTTACGCAAGAAATCGTCAATGATTACTCAATACGTCAACTTGCCCAGAAGCGAAAATATTTTGTTTTTGTACGTTCCTTTTCAGCTGTTGGTCACTTTGCCGCCTATAAGTCACATAAAAAAATTCCTTGACAAAAACATATTGTGTTAGCCAATATATTAGGTTACGTAACGTAAATTAAGTTTAGACTAGCTGAGCCTTAAATCTCGAAAACTTTCTGTCTTTGTTACATGCGTAGCAGAATGTGGCGACCTTGGATGAAATTATTTATGCTAAACACTTAATTGATTCGACCATATTCAAAAAATAGGTAAAAACAATATTAATAAATTTCCTTAAGACTTTTTTTTACAAAATTTGTATTTCAACTCTATGTATACTCGTATGAGAGATTTTAGCAATTATAAGGACTAGCAGCATTGAATGATCGCTATTAATATACTCGTATACAGACGACTGTAAGTAAATAAATACGTCCCTGTTTTATCAGAACCGTGAGTTATAGTCATCGTCTGACGCTTCAGCCCACATTCGTTTCCCACACTTGCATACATATGCAATTAAACTACAAGTTAAAACGTTCCTTCGCTGCCATCAAATACTAGATTTTTGTTGCTCCGCAGCTTTATTAGCCTAAATTTGGATGCCGCAGACTGTTTGGTACACCGTTGTACATCATTGGCGTGACTTGCTCATTAAATTTTATATGTTTAACTATAAAAGTTTATTTATAAATATGCAAATGAAAAAGCATAAGCTTACACACAATTTTCCTAGTAAGCCAATTTCAAATTGGAAGCTTTCATTTTATGCATTTTAACTATTTTTAGGAGATCGAAATATAAGAGTACATATGGGGCGTTCCATACCAAAATGGACGGCGTTCATACTACTTGTGTTAGATTTGTTTAAAATTTTTAGGGTATATGGACAAACATGTGAGGAAAATTTTTGGTGAGGAAAAAATTTGAAAAAAAAAAATCACACATACACACATCGAAATTCTCGATGGAAAGAAATATTTTTAAATATATTTTTTATTGAGAAATTTTTCACGTAAAATTTTTTTGATAAAAAAATTAATTTTTGAAAATATGCAATCTAAAAAAAAAATTGAAAAAATCACAATGGTAGCTCTGAGTATTGCGCAATATTTAAGTATATTATTACGGGGTGCACTCTACAATAATTTGAGTTATGATTTTTTCTTTTACACCGAAGTTGAGTAAAAGGAGTATATTACAGATTTACAAATTTTTTATGTTTTTTTTTAGTATCCTGTTTTGTAGCCCATTAAATTTTAGTATAATAAAGTTTAAAGCTACTGAAAAATTGCGTGGATTTTTAATATTTTTTATGCGGACGGCTTTTTGCACTTTTTTCTTATGGAAAAAATGCGCAAAACCGTTTAAAAAATAAAAAAATAAAAAAATAACGCCAGTTTTGCAATCGCTTTAAAGTCTGCACGTTATTATACTAAAATTTTACAAAACTGCTTTCTCAAAAAAAATCTTAAAAAATTAAAAAAAAATTGTAAATTTGTAATGTTCTCATTTTACTCAACTTCGGTGTAAATAAAATATTATAACTCAAATTTTTCTAGAGTACACCCCTTTATACTATACTTAAATATTGTGCAATACTCAGAGCTACCATTGCGATTTTTTCAAATTTTTTTTGAGAAGGCATATTTTCAAAAATTTATTTTTTTTATAAAAAAAATTTTATTTTATTTTATTTAAAAAAATAAAAAAATATTTCTTTTCATAGAGAATTTCGATGTGTGTTTGTGTGATTTATTTCAATTTTTTTCCTCGCCCCGTTCTCGAGATATTTCTAAAATTATTAAAAACTAAAAAATTTATAAAAAATTTATTAATCAAGCTCAAATTTCATATATTCTATTATTTATATCCCCCCAAAAAATTTTTAACAAATCAAACTCATAAAGTGTGAGCCCCGTCCATTTTGGTATGGAACGCCCCATATATGTACATATGTATGTATGTATGAATACAAAACATCTTTGTCGAGGCCGCTTTGTCTATGGCGCACTGCACTTATGTCAATAACTCAAAAAAAAAAAAATTAAAATAAACAACATTATACAAAAAACACGCCATTTTTGGAGCTTAATTAGTGACACAAACTTTAGTCGTTCTTTGTGTGCTTATTGACAGCAAAACTGTCAAAGCCAACACGTCGTCTTTCGTCGTGCATTAAGGAAAATCTCAGAATACTTAGTTAGTATAGAGAGATAGAAAAACAAAGAATATCATAAGTCACGGCTAAAAAAAAATTAATTAGTTGCGGTAAACAGACCAAATTAAGGAGCTGCTGGTTCACAAAACACGCATATATACATGTGTATGTATGTATGCACGCACTCATAAATGCATTGTTATTGCTTTTGTCTTGCATTTCACGATAGCCAAAAAGTTCTGAGAAATAACACAATTCAACCATAAATACTTATTCCTCTTAGCTTGCCATACAGCAGCTAGTTAATAGCATTGAATGCATCGCAAATAGGTAGGTAAACGTTTGTTTGTATGTACCTCTGTAGGCTGGCCGGCCCACAAAGGCAAGCGTATGGTTGAATGATCATGGCGAGGTCGGTGAATATCAAAAGCGTCCGCCCTGCGGAGCTTTAAATTGTCAATACGTTTGCAGTTACTAGGAAAATTTATGACTGGCAAATAAAAAAATAAAAAATAAGTTACACAGTGATGCATAGAGTTTTCTTAAAAATGTTTTTAATTAGTGAATAACCAAAAATAACATTTCAGGCACAGGTTTGTATTTTATGGTATTAACGAATTGGATTATCTGAGGAACCTGTGAGAGGAAGTTCTGATCTGAAAGTTCGAAATTTTATTTTTTATCATGAATAACGGTCTCCTAAATTGGTGCAAATAAAAGAACGCTTCATTACCTGTACATTAGGGTTATCCAAAAAGGTTAAAATTTTAATCTTACGGGGTATATATAACTGCCTCAAAGCCCATGAAGTTTTTCACGTATGTATATTTCGTCGAGGAAAAAACACCTTTTCTTAGAATTCTTGAAAATCTATATTTTCGACCGAAAAACTATGTTTCTCATCAGGAGACTTCATGAGCTCATGAGCTTTGAAGCAGTTCAAAATATGTATTTTTTTTTAACTCTTTGAGCGACGAAAATTTAAAGAGTTTTTAAGCCCCTTAAGCGACAAAGAAAATGTATTTTTAGTTTTTGTTTTTAGCAATACAAATTTATTGGATATGAACCAAAACGTAAAAATAAAAATAAATAAAATAAAAATAAAATAAATAAATTAAAATAAAAAAATGCAGGTGGTACAAATTATATATATATATATATACAATTCTAAATCTTTGCTACGCATGGAATAGAGGAAAATATTGAATTACTCGTACTTCCACTCGGAGGCAGTCATCCATATTGTGAATTCTCTTTACGAGTGCCAGGAGGAGGAACATCCTTTCAACCGGAGGAACCTACTTTATCAGTATGGTGCTTGTTGAACCATTTGCTATCCCAGAAAAAGTTGTTATATCCTGACTGTTAATGTTTAGCACCTGAAGCAAGGAGTACTAGGAGTACTAGTAAGGCTTGGAGCTTAACTCCGCTAAAACATAACATCT
>NW_016163263.1:0-11504 GCF_001687245.7 Rhagoletis zephyria | reverse complement strand
GTTTGTTACCAAGTGAAATGGCAGTTTTTTGCAGAATTTGTTGCCACCAGACTATGGAGGCATAAGTTACAATCGGACAGACTATAGTTCCTTATAGCCATTCTAATTGAATGAATAGAATTTGGAGTTAAAACCCCATTGTTTAATACTATGAATCAGTATAGCATAACTTTTCTGAGCAGCACTAACTTGTACGCACATTTTTAATGACCTTTATTTCTTTTTCTCATTTCAGTTTCACTCTTTGGCGATGGCTACATAACGATGCCCCTGCAGGAGGCCAAAATGTCCACAAACATTCGCGTCAAATTTCGTACACAACAAGAGAATGCATTTCTCTTTCTCGCCGCCGGACGCACCGATTACTGCCTCATGCGGCTAGAAGGCGCCGCCATTACATTTACCTATAAAATTGATCGCGAAGTCATACAGGTAAGTTGGCTAGTTGATTAGCGCATATAAATTTGCTGTGCCCTTCCGTGCCTACCATTTCAAATGAGACCCATTTCTGCAGCTCCGTTCGCCAAAGAAGCAGCATCTGAACGATTTAGAGTGGCACGATGTCGCCGTGCAACGTTACGAAAATAATATAACGCTGCAGGTGGATGGCAATATAGTGCGCAAGACGCTGCCGGCCGAAATGACGGCGTTGAATGTACACTTTGGCACATTCCTCGGCGGTGTGGGCGACTTTCCCGCTGAGTATTTGACGGATGTGGTGGGCTTTCGCGGCTGCATATCAGATGTGAGTGCATAGCGACGTTGGCTAGCTAGAGCCAAGCGATTAATAGATTATTTCAATTCCGCAGGTATTTTACAACAACATCAATATCATAAAACGCGCCAAGGAGCGCACAGGCCACACAACCAGCATTGGTGTGACTTGGTCGTGCAGTAATGAATTCGATGGCAACATCAAGGATGCGATTAGCTTTCTCAATGAAGACTCATTTGCGTTGATGTCAAAAGAGTCTAACGCAGCGGGCGAATCGTAAGTGGAAGTTCGGATTTGTTTGCAAATATTTCATTACGAGTATTCCATATGCGTCTGTTTTTTTTTGGTAGCCTGGCAACGCAGTTTCGCACCATGGAAGAGGCTGGCGTGCTCTTCTTTAATGGTGGCTACGATTTTGTGCTTTTGGAAATCGAAGAAGAAGCTGTCAAGCTGACCTTTAACAAGGCAGGCAGTCTCGTGCAACTCTCGCCCAATCAAAGTGTTGCGGATGGCAAGTGGCATCGCATCGTGCTGCGCTATAATGCCGCTATGGCTGAGCTGATACTCGACGATGTCGCCTACAGCGGCACGCATGGCAATGACACCAAAGCCACCATCAACTTGGAGAAGAGCATCTTCTTTGGTGGTGTGCAGGAGGATATGCGCAGGCGTCTGCTAAATAAGGGATTGCTTGTGAACGATCTCAGCTTCAAAGGCTGCATGCGTGGTCTGCAGGTGAATAATCAAGACTTGGGCTTTCCACAAATGAAGGTCTCACATCATCTGTCCGTTAATTGTGTTTGGAAATATCCTTGCGTAGAGCATAAGCCATGCTTGAAGAGCGGCATCTGCAATCAGTATGGCGTGGACGAATTCATCTGCTATTGCGATCAGTCGTATTGCATTAAGGCCGACTATCAAGGTCCATTTAAGGTAAGCGAAGCAAGAGTAATATAAAAAAATTAGTTTACCTAAAGCTCACCTTCCCACCGACACACAGATCTTCACCGAAACGAGTCCGGAGTTGGAGTTGCTCTACGTTTCACCCATGCAACTGCTCGAAGGCGGCATCGTATTCTTGTCGCCACATTTCATTGACGTGCTTATTGATATGCGTAAATATCCCAGCCTCACCGATACTTCCATTGTGTTCCACGTCGTTCAGCAGCCCAAATATGGCCAACTGCTGCAATTCTCAGTGGAGAAAAATAATTTTGTGCAGTGTCGCACATTTAGCCTCGTTGATCTCTCCACAGACAAAGTGAAATATGCGCACAATGGCATGGAGAACTTCAACGATCATGCCACTCTAGATATGCAGGTGTATGGTGACATACACAAGGTGCCAGAGAATATTCTCGGCAAACATCGCTTTCTCTTGCACGCCAACGTAACGCCCATAAATGATCCGCCACAGCTACAGATACCGATCAACAAGATTTTGCGCGTCATCGAAGGCATCGAGCGTGTACTGGATGTGGATTTGTTCAATATTGATGACCCCGATAGCCCGACGAGCGCTTTAATCTATACAATACTGCCTTCCACGAATCCCGCCGAAGCCTTTGGCCGTTTCCTTGTCAATGGCTTAGGCACTATGACTTTCTCGCAAGCGGATGTCAATTTGGGCAAAGTAGGCTTTCTTTACAACTCAACAACCACTGAGGCCTTTAGCTACCAAATATTGTTGCATGTCTCAGATGGCATCGAAACGAGCGATACTGTTTACCTGCCTGTATCGGTGCATCCACTGGAACTGCGTTTGGTCAACAACACGGGCTTAATTATGATACACAAGTCAGCTTTGCCCATCACTCCGGCGAATCTCTCGGTTGGCACAAATACGGCAGATGAAAATATCGATATTCGGTATGAGATTGTCAAGCCTCCTCAATATGGCGCTATACAAAGGCTGCGACAAGTCGATTCTTCTTGGGTGAATGTCGATTGGTTTCGTGATAGTCAAATGCTGCTTGGGCATATTCGATATGTGCATGCTATCGAATTTCCATGGCAGGATGAGTTTAAGGTGAGTACGTAGTACGTAAAAAGCGGGGTATAAGTCTCTAAAAAAACTTAAATAAAAAATCAATAAAGAAATTTTTTTTTTACAAAAAAATTTAAAAAATGAGTTTGGCTGTTATTCCTACTCGGCATAGATTTTCTGTTTTAGTTTTATAGAGACTTTTTCTTTTTAGAATATATCCATCCTATAACGACCTTCCAAATTTGCTTGTTGCGGGGTTTCTTGAAGTAAGGGTCAAAACGAAGTAAGAGTCAAAAAATGTTCTACGAAAATATTTCGAATGAAATTTTACTGTATATGTCGTAACCCTTAATTTCGCTCAGACATTTATTTTAACCATTTAAGCGACTTTTTTGAAAACTGCTTTGACCGGAACATGAAAACTTTGGTAGAAGAATCATTAGTAAGAATCAGTCTGAGATAGGGAACACCCTTCATGGCTGCTCATACAGTCAGTTATCACTGACATCTTATCTTGGCGGTCCTTGCAGTTGAATCCCAGTACATACTGTCATTCGGATCGGGAACTTGACGTGATTCGGGGCTTAAGTAAGTGCCGCACTGGTGGTAGATGCTTGTCGCTGTGCCTATGGTAGATGATGTCTGTGCCGAGGATGCCTAATGCGACTGCAACTCTTACAACACAATACTATGTACGAAGTGTTGGTACTGAATTTGACTGATGTGCAATTATTGTGACACACTGAACCAACCGTGTAAGGGGCGTGCAGAAGTCGGGAGCACCCAGCCAAAGAGGTGGAATGGGTGCCCAAGGCAAATGGGGCATTGTTCAGGAAACGCTATAAGGCGCAAGTAACTGGGCCCATGTAACATGAGATCAACTTCCAGTAAGTTTTAAGGTTAGAGCAGGTATTAAGATGGCTTCAACAATCGTAGGAGTTACAGGGAATTCGTATGCTGCCGGTTTAAATAGACAAACAGGGTAAGATTATTGTAACAACAGCCTTGGAATCAATTGCCAAGTCATCAGCAGACAGCATTGTGCAAAGACATTCGCTAAAAGATACAGAACTGCTGCAAAGACTCACTTTCCTTAAAACAAAATGCGTTCACAGCATACAGAAAAGGATGAGTTGTAATAATTAGAAAATAAAAACCCAGCTGAAGCAATCTAACAAGTTCGGATTAACCTACTAGGTTTATGAAAGTACAACCATCTGCAACTTTTTTTTAAGAACTTTTCCTAAAAACACTAGGGACTTACTTCCTTTGGTACTCGAAATAAATCGGCAAGAACACATTTTTTTTTTAATTTCTATTTACAAAAAAGTTTCCCTTCCATACTTCCAGTTCATTGCATCCTATGGCTTTGTGACTACACAAACGTTCGACTTTCGCATTACCTTTACGCGCCTGCGCATCAATTCTGCTAAACCATCGGCCATTGCAGTCAACGGCACACGTGAGTTCGTGTTCACGAGTGATTTGCTGACCTATGAGACGGTACCGATAGATACGTTTCCACGAAATATTATTTACAAAATCTTAAAGCCAACAAAATATGGTGCCATTTACGTTGAAGGTTCCCGCAAATTTGCAAAAGTAAGTCGTGCAATTAATTCAAGTATCAGTATCATTATTCATTTCTGACTCTTTATACCACCACTCCCAGGAAATGGACTCTTTCACACAGCTAGATATTGATAAAAATCGCATACGCTACAAAACTCATCTTACCAGCTATTCCAGTTTTATCGATTACTTGGAGTTCGTTGTTTCCGTTGCGGAGTGTGATGATGTTGTCGGTCGACTGAAGATACTATTCACTCCACTCGAGGCGAACACAGATAAACTTACCTATCAGAAACGTGACATGTTGCACGTACAAGAAGGTGAGCGCGCCCTCATTACCAAGAATCACTTCGAGATACGCTTTAACCTGTACGAGAGTCTGCAATTCACCGTAACGGAAGCGCCCAAACATGGCACACTCTGTCGATACGATGAGCAGGCGGCTAAAGTTATACCAATAACCGAATTCACATTGGAGCAACTCTTCCTAAATGATGTCTACTATTGTCACGATGACACCGAGTCCACAGAGGACTCCTTTGATCTGCTCATACTCTCCGCAGATGGTACGGACTTGCAATTTGTCGCTGCCATTGATGTGCGCATCAAATTGATCAATGATAATGCACCCTACCGCACGGCGGAGCGCATCTTCCATGTGGTGCGCGGTGGCTATCGCACGCTCAGTCCGGATGTGCTGCAGTTCTTGGATGCCGATGTGAATACAAATCACACGGATATACTCTTCATACACGTTTCGAGCACAAATGGCGCTTTCTACAAGTCGGGTAGCTTCATTGATTCATTTAGTCAGGACGATATCAATAATAGGCGCATAGCTTTCCAACACAATGGCCCTGATGCGGGCACCGCCTCATTTATTATAACCGATCGTCAGCATGAAGTGAATGGCTTACTGGAGATACTCGCCTCTGATCCTTTCGTTTCAATGCTGCCAACAAATGCGTCGGTCGTGCAGGAGGGAAAATTTGTAATCTTGCGCAACAAGGACTTTGTTCTGGAGACAAATTTGGACATGAAGCTAGATGAGATCAACTATGAGGTGATTAAGCCGCCAGCGTATGGCATTCTCATGTATTTGGGTAGATCGAAAAGTACCAATGGCAATGATACCACATCCACGCAGAGTAAGGCAACAAATCTGACATCGCTGACCAATTTCACGCACTTGGATATTGAACGCGATCGGCTGGTGTACTGGAATACGGAAATCGCGTCCATGGACAAAGTGCGGTGAGTAGTAGTTTGAGCTGGGGAATATTGCCTATAAAGCTATGGAAAACCTATTTTTCCCACCTTTCAGCTATCGCGTCCATATCAAGAATATATCCGCTGAGGGCGAGGTGATTATGCGCATTTATCCCTCCGCCTACTGGGAACCGCTGCAGGTGAAGAAGAATCAAACGCTTTATGTGGAGGAGTCTACGAGTGTACTTATCTCACGCGACGTGCTGGAGGTACTTTCAGTTCACTCTATTCTATTTCTTTTTTTCTTAACTTATACGCAATTTTTGCTTTCCGTCTCTAGGTCGTTCATCCCAATATTTCACCAGGGGATATCACATTTCTTGTTACCTCTTCGCCGTTGCATGGCTATTTGGAGATGCAATCCATGTCGTTTGATGATGAATACAATTGCAAGGTCTTCGATCAGTCGGCTATCAATACAGAGAAAATGTTCTACATACAAGCGGGTGTTAATCAATCCATGGACTATTTTGTCTTTGACGTTACCAATGGTATTACGTGGCTGCGAAATTTGATGCTGAAGATAGTCATTATTCCGGAGAAGCTGTATATGCACACGAATGTGGTGTCCGTAGTTGAAGGTGGGTAATTTTGTTTGGGTTAAGTTGCTGTCCCTTAAGAAACTTAGGCAAACTTCAGACCCCCAATTTTTCACGCAAGACTGGATAAGCTCCCGAGCAATATTGACAATGACTCATCTAATTTCAACCTTGGTAGGATGCTATTTAAATGTCTTTGCCAATCTATATTCCTAATTATCCTAGCCGGATGTGATAACTCTATCTTGGAGTCAGAGGGGCGCAGTATCCTACTATGATCCGAAATGGAGTAGGATTTTATACCCTCAAGTTGTTAACGTAGTTCTTATTGGAATATATGGCCAATCTAATATATCCTCTACTATTGCTTCCCTTCTGACCTAGCCGTTTCCGGGAGGTTCCACTGCACAGCCTGTGAAGTTGCTGGACATCGACGCCAGGTGACCTTGTCGGCCATTATCTGTCGGAACTTCTCTTTCCACTTCATGTTGATACCTCCTCTCTTTGATGTCTGCCTCCCCTCACTCGCAAAAGACAGATGCTCACTAATCCGTTCAGGCTTTGGGTAATGGGAATAGATGCACATGACAGCTATTGAAGTAGTAGGCCATCACTATAAAATGTGTTTCCTCACAGCGAAGCAGTGGTAGTGAAAGTGCTCGACATAGTTAGAGTTTCCTTACTTATTAAAATTATGGCGTTCTCTTCCTTCTTCCTCAGGCAAAACGGTCCAACTCAGCTCCTCCGATATACAACCTTTCTCAGAGTTCTATAGAGGCAAAATTCTAGAATATATCATTACAATTGCGCCCACTTCCGGTTACATTATGGCCGCCAATTCGAAGGTAAAACGTTTTACACAAAAACAATTGGATCAAGGTGGCATACAGTATATACACAATGGCAACGAGAATGCCACCGATGTCATGACCGTAATAGCGACAGCAAGAAACAAGGAGAGTGTGCCATTTGAGCTGGAATTCGCCGTGATACCGGTTAACGACGAACAGCCGATGGTGGTCACAAATACCGGACTGCAAGTGTGGAGTGGCGGCAAGTACATCATTAAGTACACAGATCTCAGTAAGTTACTTATGCTACATTATTTCTATTCTTCACATTTTATTTCTTACAAACATTTTCTTTCTTGCTCTTCATAGTGGCTCAAGACTACGATACGCCAGCGGAGAACATTACCTTCATTGTGAATTACATTTATGGCGGTTATTTGGCAAAACGCGCTGATCCAAAACAGAAAATCGACACTTTTTCGCAAGCGCAAATTAATAACGAGGAAATTTACTTCATACACGACTCTACTTCGCGTCGCAACGAAATGTCATTTATGGTCACAGATGGACTTTTCAACACCACCGATCAGCTGCTGAATATCGCCATAAGACCTGTGGAAATCATCGAAGAGCGTAATGAAAATTTGCATGTCTTTCCGTTAACGAAGAAACAAATTCTACGTGATCACTTGTATTATCGTTGCTCTGATGAGGGGCGTGACATTTACTATAATGTAACAGTGCCGCCCAGTCTGGGTCGTATCGTAAATGAGTATCTGGATAATGGATATTCGAAGGAGGTCGCTGGCTTCACACAGAATGACATTGACAATGGTCGCATATTTTACGAACATACCTCGGTTATAATGGAATTTCGCATAAATGACTCCTTCTACTTTGATGTGGTTGCTGATCGTAGTGATCGCTTGTTGGATCAACGATTTAATGTCGAAATATCTGTGTCGTCTGGTGGTCTGTTGCGTTTTTTGCCTGTTTCGAAGTTGAAAGTTGATGAAGGTGGTTCAGCGCCGATTAAATTGGATTTTTCGAAAATTTTGGAATATTTGAAGACTCGTGCCGGCATAATTAATCCAGAATTATATATTGAATCCACGCAGAAACCGATGCATGGCCATATTGGGTTGGGACACGAGTTCAAAGCGGTGCAGAAGTTTCAGCCCACTGACTTTTTGACAAAGAAAGTTTACTACATACACGATCACTCGGACACGCTGGAGGATACGATCTTGATGTCGGTGTACTTAGCGCAGTATCTAGCACAGGGGTGAGTTAGTATGGGAGTTTTATAAAAAAGGCGTAGAATTCGATTTTCAAGAATCTATGTACGGCTCGGAAAAGCAAGAGGCGGTTGAGTTACGTATTTATATTAGCAGTTTGGTTAGAAATTAAAAATAAATTTCATTTCATTTTATTCATTTTGTCGGGAAAAGTGCAGGAATTTTTCATAACTATTTCGGAAATAGTTCAAAACTATCTCAGCAACATTTCGTGTTTAGTTTCGCATTACACTGAAATGATCCCGAAAGAGACCAAAAAAAGTCCTGAAGTGGTTTTGAAAATGTCATGAACATAACCCGTGGGGATCTCGAACAAGTTTTGAAAAGGTCCCGAAACGATCCCAAAATGTTCCTCAAATATTCCCGAAATGGTCCTGGATGAGTCCCGCAATGAACTCGGCTTGAAGTGGAACCTAACTAGTCGCGAATTGCTCTGAAATAGCTCCGAAATTGTTCTGAAATGATCCCGATTTCACGTAGTCCTGAGCAATTCTTGAAACGGTCCAGAAATGGTCCCTTATAAGTCGCAAAATGATCTAGTAGGAATACCAAACTCATCCTTAATAGTCCTTAGATAGTCCCAAAACGGTCCTGTACTAGTCCCAAAATGATTCCAAAGAAATTCCAAAATGTTCATGAACTGGTTTCGAAATGGTCCAGAACTATTTTCAAAATGGTCAAAAAATAGTCGTAAAAGAGTCCGGAACAAGTACTGATCCCAAACTAGACTTGAACTACTCCCTTAATAGCCCTAAAGTCCCTACTTAGTGGCCTGGTAATCACATTAGTGCCCCGATTTCAGCTGGGTATCAGAGTAGATGCTTACCCGCTTACTCAGGTCCTTCTTACCTTTGATCAATGTGTCTACTGCTCTTACCTGAAAAATGCTACAGAAGTTTGGAAGCCGAAATAAGGTATTAATGGAGAGCGCAAGAAAGAAGAAATCTCCATGTACTCTTTCATCGAGATTTCACATATACTTAGAAGTTCCTAATCTCTTCCCTTAACGTCGTCGACCCCACCTAATCAATCTTTGATGGAATTTGTGTAGCGGAAATGCAGCTAAAAGCCATTTAAGATGTGGTGATCCGTACAACCAAGTTTAAAATCGAAACTTTCACAAGTATTAGAGATTCCAGACGCTGGGCTAGGTAGGTCAATTAGCTATGTTGACATAACTTTGTGCGGAGTAGGGCGTTATGCGGCTGAGTGGGACTGGTCCAATAATATTAACTAAGGCGCCCTGTACGCTCCAGTTATGGAACTTTGGTAGATTTCTCTATCGTATTCCACAAGATAAGAGCTCAATAAATCATTATGGGATTAAATGTGGATTCATAGAGGCGGGAGGATTGGGCAGGGGATGCCATATCTTATACTTTCCCTAACCTTTCCTCACTTTTAGGTTTCCATGACAGCTTCCCATCTGGGATCAAGGCCGAGTTCTTGACCCTATCGGTAAGCTACAGGCGAACACCTTCCATCGAGGAAGGAGTTGCGTTGGGTGTAGTGTACTAGAATTGACGGGGAAGACGCCGTTATCCTTAGAAAGGAAGGCTTAGGGAACCTTGAGTCATGTCATACAGGGTGTACCGAAATCTACCCTTTACCAAAAGGACCAAGCCGTCTGTGTAGGTAATCATCCGGTGGACCTTCTTTTGCAGCTCCCCTGGTAAACAGTTTTCGACCACTATCAAGAGTAGATGTGAGAGGACCTCACCTTGCGAGGTGTCCGACTGAACCTCCCACAGTAAAACACCGAAAAACACCCAGTACTACCGGCGGCTATTTCGTTGAGAGAATGCTCGTCATAATGCAGACAGTGATAAGCTGCAGATCTATAGCTATATCATCCCTGAGCCCAATTATTTTTGAATCGTTGGCTACATGCACTATAGTACAGCGGAGGCCCAGCACCGATCCTTAAGGAACTAAATGAGAGGTCTTTCACTGAAATATTCCAGCTTCCGATTTGCACAGGACAATTTTGTAGCATAAATAAGTAGCAATGAATTAAATAACGTACTTAGAAACATCTTCTACCACCTTGTAGAATCGAAGGCCCATGCGTGAATATTTCATAATGAGACCTATGCATATGGGATCCAAGGCACAGTGATATTACAGATAAGATGGCTGTACGCCCGGTAAGTCCGTTGAACTAAGAAAAGAGCGAATGGGAGTGTATTTGAATCGTGCTACTTTCTGCCGCAAAGTGGTCTGGAGGGGTAAGGGATTTGCTAGGCTCTCGAAATTTCAACTCTGGTGGAGAAGACAATGTTCGATTGGACTTTACGCCGTGAGAGCAAATATGACAGCTTATCCATACTAACGCATCTGCTTTGACGTCGACACGATATAATAATTTCAGCACTTCCTCTTATAATGCTCACATTTTGCAACACCATGGTCTAAACACACTTTCTAATCAGTTAGGTGGAACTCACCGGGGTCCATATCTGCGGCTCGGGAGATTTTTGTTCTTGGAACCCAGAGTTGCTATATCTTAGCAATTACCTTTCGTATTGGTATCACAGATGGACAAGTGTGCTCCTCTGGAGCAGATTTCTTAACCTACCAATGCTTTCTGTTGGAAACTTGCTTCATGCTTTATGTTTAAATGTATCAAATTATTACTTACTAAGTCATACCAATTAACCTTATATGGAGTTGTGTTTCTGTATATTTAAAATTGATTGCACTTCATTTTGATTTCTCAGTAACACTTATTCTTACCTTCCATTCTCCATTACAGTAACATTTTCCTCTGCAATCTCACGGTGCCCGTCTCGATCAAGCCGATCAACGATCAGCCATTCACGCTTGTTACACATTTCCCGCAAATGACCGTGGTGGAGGGTGAAAATCAAACGATTACGCGCAATGTGCTACTTACCGAAGACAAGGATACACCACCCGATCAAATTGTCTACGACGTGATGAGCGGTCCCACACTTGGAGTGCTGAGGAAAATAAACCTTGAAGGAGACGCTGAGGATCTGCTCGCCTATTCGAATCAGTTTACGCAAGCAGACATCAATGATGGGCGCATTGTGTTCGTACACTTTGGTACACCACAGTCCACCACGTTCTGTTTTACCGTCTCCGATGGACAATTTAATCCAGCCTATGAGGTATTCACAATTAAAATTGCACCCATCAGCTTGCTGCCGGCCGATTTTCAGTATCCCGTGCAAGTGCCACAAGGCGCCACAACAACCCTAATGAAGTTGGAGCATTTATCATTGCGTACGAATGTGCTGCCCGAACGCTTGTCCTACAATATAACTAATTCACCATTGTATGGCATTGTTGTTTATAAACACCAGCCGA
>NW_016163262.1:0-37578 GCF_001687245.7 Rhagoletis zephyria | reverse complement strand
TTTTTACTCTCCCGAAAACTTTGACTTTTGTAGGTTTGATGTCAATTTGTTTTTATTGTACCATGCCAAGGTACATTGAACAGGTAGTATCAGCTGATCAGCTGATTTGATTTATTTTCAAATTATTTGGTCTCGAAAATGTCAAATATTTTTAATTTTTTCTCACAAAAATTCTGAATTGTTAAAATCCATTTGCATGTGAAACATTTTTCCATACAAAACAAGCGATTGAATAGCAGCCTTTGGAACGTTCGCCCAACTCAGCAGCACAACCGCTGATTACTGGCCCTTGTAAAGGATGGATCAATGCTTCGAGAAGCAAACAAATTTACTAGGAAAGAAAGTTGCAACAATTTTTATTTTTTCCAATTTCAATTTATTTTTTCCAATTTCAATTTTTTATTTTTTATAATTTTTTGTATTTCACATGGCACGCTTTGATTTAGAAGAAAAAATTCAGAACAGTTTTTGACACTTTCGATACCAGAAGCAACAACAAAATACACGCAAATGTTGTTTTTGCTCTACTGATACTACCTGTTTAATGTGCCTTGTACCATGCTTTGTGCACACACAAATTTAGTCTATTAATGCACGAAGGTGCAGTCGAATAATTGAAAAAATATGAATTCCTATTCAATATACAAATTTATTTCATTTCGAAAAATCCCCCAAAAAATCCCTATTGGTTTTTGTATTGCCTGCTAAATTAGGGGTCCGATTTATTCACGTGCGATTGGTGATACGGCTGATAGAGATTTATCCAAATCTTGGAAAGAAGCATTGACAGCGTATTTCTATCGACAGTTCGCCAAGCTTTCGAAGTTAATCTGCTTTTCTTTTTCTCTGATTGAGCCAGATATATCCCACCTATTTGTACTCTTTTATGTATTGAGTCATTTGTATGATCGATTCTTCAAGCTTTAATTTATAACCTCCTTTGTTTTTGCACCCATTTATAAACTTAAACATTGATATTAATTGTTTTTGACTCATTTCTGATATTTCATTTTTAGCTACAAAGAGCGCATGCGAAAAATGCTTTTCGACGATGACTTCGACTTGCCACTCCATTCCTCCTATCACGTTGCTGACTCCAGTGCGGACATGTCTGTGTTGAATATGAGCCAAGAATGAATTATACATACATACATATATATTTGATGTTAGAAATGTTAAACAATTTGCATTGATTAGTTATTTACATTGTTGAAGCAAAAATAAAGAGAAACAAAAGAAAATTAATAACTGTTAGGAAGTTCATTATTTGCTGTATACAATATTTGGAACCCCCATAGAAAAAACCAAAAAAAAATAAATGAAAATCCCGAGCGTTGCACAAGGGAGGGGTATTAATTCTATTAGGTTTGTATAATTGATTAAAATAATTTTTAATACTTGCCTTTAAAGGTACGCAATTAGCAGCGATAAAAAACTAAATTCGATTCCATGGTTCATTACAATGTTCCTTTTTATTGCATTTGACACTACACTGTTGTTGGTTTTGGACATAAAACAGTTATAGAACAAATAATTTACCATATATATTACTAACAATATGTATCTCACATCTTGAGTACGTACATATGTACGTATGTATTAAATATTAGTGTATTTTTGCCTCAAACACTATGAGTACTAAGTATAGTAGTATTCACCAAAGTGAGCAAGCAAGTGGCCTGGCAGTCTGGCGAAAGAGCTGATCAGCTCAAGCAACAACGTTTGTCAACAGTTGGTAAATACCACTATAGTATTGTATTTATTTATTATGCTTGCAAAAGTGTGCCACAATTTAAAGTTATGCTTGTTTTACTTTACTGTGTAATGCATGTGAGAGGTTATTTATTTTTATTTCTGTATTGCGATAAAGCTTAGCTATTAAGTTATGTATGTAATAACTGTCATGATACTTTGTTGAATAACTTGCACCAATGTGTAGTTAATAAAATTTAAATCGACTTATTATTTAGCATATTTAGCATTAAGCTATTAAAAATTAATTGTCTTTTACAAATTCAAATAAGTACTTTGAATTTTATGTTACTCCTGCATATACATAAATACTACATACATATAACAAATTTTTGATGATTTCTTGTTTAAAACTAAGTATAAGTCTAATAAATTTATTCGCAAAGCTTTAAAAACCCTGTTGTTTAATGTCATATTCTTTCTTAATATATTTTTTCTTAAATATCTATGCAATGGAAGATTTGGAAAAGGATATGAAGCGTTTGTTAATTTGGTTGATTTGAAATTAGTAAAATTCGAAGCTTTTAGGAATATTTCGTATTTAAACTAAACTTGGTTACTACCTTTGTATACCTAACGCTTAGAGGTTGTGAACGCGCTTTTCTTATTGAAGCTTTAAAGCTTTTAGATTTAGATATAAGCGAGTGAAGATTAACTTATCTTACTTAACTTGTATGTATTGTAGACGAAGTATTAATAAAAAGTAATTGTACCTCATTTGAAAAGCTCCACTAGGGCTTTAAGACTTTCAGAAGTATTGAATTATAGTTACGCAGCTGTATTGAATTTTGTAAAATGTTATTTGGTTTCTTTTTAGGTAGCCCTATTTGAATCACTTGAAAATTACCGTAGATTATTACAAAAAACCAAAAAAAAAAATGAAGCTTAGTAATGCCTATATAAAGTGAAAGCTTTAGTGTAAAATCAAGCTTTAAAGCTTTTATAAAAAAAACAAGCTTTATAAGACAAATTAATGTGTTTTAATTAGTATGTATTGGCACTAATAATCAAAGGGAGCAACTAAAAAAGCTTTACTCTGGTTCGAAGGCTTCATGAAATATTTAGAAATAATTTTGCAACTAGTTTCATTTGGATTTATATTTTTTAAGCTTTAGCGCGGTACAAAAGCTCATTAGGTAGATCTCGAGCAAGTGATCTACATATATTTATTTTAAAACCTCTCATTTCGAGTTTTTAAAAGTTACCAATTCATTTTTGAAGTTGTATGACATAAAATTTAAGGTTAGGCAGAATAAATTTGTGTGAAAGTTTGCTTTAATAAACTTCGTAAACTCTCAGGCAAAGTGTTTTATATAGTCGTTTTATATTCAAATTAAAGGAATAAAGCCATGGGGGACTAAGTGTACCCTATTCATAAAAAAATTGTCTTCAATTTATAAAGCATCTTAAAAATGTTTTATTTTTTATGAACTTAAATGTCGAGCCTTAACCACAAACAAAACCTTACCGAAATTTAAAAAAAAAAAATCTTTTTGATGCCAAAATGCTCCTAGCCTATACTAGATATTAGTTCCATTCATGTTAAGAATTGAAAAAAAAAATGTATACAATAATCAATTATTTCAATCTCTTCGTTTTGTTCGAATTAAACACTTTTTGGTCGTTTCAGATGTTTTAAAACAAATTTTTAGTAGTAATAATGGACACAGTAACTTATATTTAAAATATTTTTGATTAATACTAAACTTTCTAACTTTTTTGCCAAAAAAGTTCTTAATTTTTATAAAACAGAAAATCGACCGAATAAACTACATTTAAAATATTTAATTAAGCATTTTTTTAATTGAAAGAAAGAAACATTTCACAGTGAAAACATTTATTATAACAATTTCAAAGTTTACTTGTATGTATTTAAATTAAAAAAAAATTTGTATATTACTAATATATTAAAGAGAATATTAAATCCTTATACTTGGGCAATTTTTTCAAATTCTCGTTACGGAAAAAATATTTAATAGTAATTGCAAGTTTATTCAAGCTATTTTCAATGCAGCTTAACATTTTTTCGAAACTAAAATAAGTTTAATCATACAACTATTAAGCGGTGCTTTTTAGTGAAAGCTTTCCATGTAGAGCTTTCACCGTGCTTTTATGGAATATTTCCAAGTAGAACTTTCACTTTAGCGAAAGCTTTCCAAGTGGAGCTTTCGCAGGTGCAATTTTTCGTATTGCGACGCAATCAGCTCCACGCACTTTGAAAACTGTTGCTTGCTGCTGTTGTTGTTGTTGCTGCTGTGTGTGCGTGGTTTTCTGCGTTTGCGTGTGGGGCATCTTTTGGCTGTTGTTGCTGCTGCGGTGTCGTTGCTGTCTATTTAGCATTGCCAACTTGGTTGAAAGCTCTTAAAAACAATTCTTGCCTAATTCCATAATTTTTGTTAGTTTGTATTGTAACTGTAACTTTAAGTTTTTACCATTGTGTGTTTGCTGTTTGTGTTGTTGGTATTTGTACAAATGTATATCTAGTATGTGGGTGTGACTTGTTTGTGTTTGCGATTTAGTTTATGTATTTGTGTGTAGTCTGTATATGTATGCGTGTGTGTTTGTTTTGTTTGTTAGGATATGTAGCTAAAAGCTTTGAAGCTTTCAATTGCTTTATTTATAGCTTTTTTTTAGCTTTGAAGCGCAATTTATATCTTTTTAAATAAAATTTTAGCTGTTCTTGGTCATGGTGTACGTAGCTGTTTTCTTGATGTTGTTATTGTTGTTGTTGCTTCTTGCAGCATATGCAGTATAAGTAGTAATTTATTATTTTTCAATAAAAATATACATACATATACGCTGTTCTTGGCTGCATTGCACATGGTTGCGATGGTGGTACATGATGAAAAAATTTAAGTCAGACCATTGGCATCGTATGTGAAAAAGCACTTTTCTTCTTTTTCTTCGCTTTCAGTGATTTTTTCTCAAGTTTTGAGTTTTGCGTATGCTGATTTAGTAATTCAAAATATTTAGTTGTGACTGCTTGTTTCTCTCAAAGCTCAAATCGCAAATATTGATTTTTGAATTAATTTTTTTATTGGTTTCGAATTAAAAAAAAAATGTGCGCGAAAGTATTTTTTCTCTCGCTCGCAAGCGACGATTGGTCAAGTATTTTTGTGAGCGAGGGAGAGAAGAAACACTTCCAACACATTTTTATCATTTTCGTACCTAATTAGAATTTTTTAAATTCACTGAATTGTTTTTTTTTGTATTTAATTAACTGTAATAAGAGAAATCAAAATTTTTCTTTGCAAATTTTCCTTTTTGTTCTTCTATTGCAGATGACTTTTTGATGAATTTTGTGATGTAATGTCTTTTCCATTAACTATAAACTGATATAAAATAGTGGCACGAGTGAGAGAAACAAAGCGAAAGTTGGAGAGAGCGAGAGAGTAAAACGTGAGTGTTAATAATGGTGATGTATGGTAGGCGTTGTATACAAATGTATGCATGTTTTTGTTGGCAGAATGTATGGAAAATCGAAAAGCTCAAAAGTTGTGATCGGGTATAAATTGTTTTTGAACAGAAAAGCTTTTATGTAGCAAGAGCTCGTGATTGTAGGTTGGGATATGAGCGCTTTAGCGAGAGAAAAATTAGAGAAAGAATCTGTATGAAAAATGAAAGCTTTTGAATCACAGTGATTGGCAATATGTGGCACTAGTGCAGATCGCCATCGTTTATAATATAGAAAGCGGGAAAAACTCTTTAAAGCTTTTGGAATTTTTTATATGAGCGCGCATAGATTAAAAGCTCTACCTCATAGTCGCTGATATAGACCAGTATAAGCCGAAGAGAGCTTTTATTCTAGGCCAGCTTTGCAGAAAATATGTAGTAAGCTTACAAAAGTTTGAAATCTGTGCCTCTTAAGTGGCCAACAGTTTATCAGTTAAGACAAAAACATGCATTCATATATAAAGGAAGAAGCTTTTAAAAGCTTTTTGCAGATTCTACTTCAGAATTTGATTGAAGAACGCCTAACTCAGAATTTGATTGAAGAACGCCAATCTTGGTGTGGAATTCTACTCTAAAAGCTTTTTTGCCCATAACTGCTCTAGCGTTTCACATGTTCAGCTGTATGAAACCAAAAGTATGGAATTTGTGTTGCGTATACGCCATGACGTACATACACAAAATGAGAGCATTGCCCTTTGAGGTTTGGAACATCCTGTCGAAATGCTTAACTGACCAGTTTCTGTATGCATGAAATGTGTTAAATATAAAAATTACAACAACAAGTGGAAAGTGAAAATGTTTGAGGCGAAAGCGTGAAATAATTTCAAACTAGGTTATGTACAACCGAAAGTACCACAAAGTAAAAGCGAAGTTTATAAAAAAAAAACTATATCCAAGAAATTAGCACAAATACAATTAATTTAATAAATATAAGAAATTTAAATAAAGACAAAATTGAAAACCACATCTTCTCACATCTTTGATGAACGAAAAAATTTCATCAAATTTTTAATATAGTTAATTTCAAACCAGTAATAAAATTTTACCAATTGGTATGTGTGTGTGATTTTTAAATTTTAATATATATATATATTTTTGCTAATATCAAACACATAAAATTTTTAGTTTTTAATTTTTGCTTTTTAATGCAAGTGAATTATCGAATTGTTTAACAACAACATCCAAAATGTGTTTTGTTGTTTTGGAAAAAAATTAGAAGTCAAATATTCAGTGCTTTTTGCATTGTGAGGAATCTATGGTTCTTATTATAAACACTTAAAAATATGTTACGCAAATACGTTTACCAATACAACAACTTGCCAACAAGCTGTAACCGATTGTTGCCAATTAAAATGAATTTTTTGTAAAATTTAATATTTTTTTTTTTTTATTAATTTTGTTTCTGTAGCTTGCTTTTACACTACATACGCAATTCAAGCAGCAAATCATTACTCTTGCTTTTTTAATGTTTTTATTTTTATTTTTTATTAAATAGCAAAACGAGGCGCGCACGCGTGTTCCCAAGGCCTATAGTAAAAATTTACTTTTCACTGGCTGGCGGAGTGGAGCGACAGGTGAGTGGGGGTTGGTTGGTGGCTGAATGCACTGCTATGTCAATGTTTAGAGGAGCATGGAGGTGTTTGGGTGTCTCATGAACTTAATGCGCGGGTATATGAGGGGAATATGAACAAGTGGTGTAGACTGTTTGCCTGCAACGGGCGTTTTATGGGGAATTTGTTAAAAAGGCAGGGGTAAACAAAGTAGAAATTCGTGGTGTTAACGTTTAAATATTCATGCTTTCATTTTTTACAGTGTGGTTATTTTAAGTTACATCTTTCTTTTTAGTTTTTTTTTTGTAGTGACGTGTGTTGACAGAACATTCAGAATATGCATTTAGGGTATAATTTCAGTTTAAAGGATATTAGTTCTACTCAGGTGCGTAGTGTGCCGGGAAAGTGCATGAAAGCAGGTGCATTTTGAATTTTAACAAGCATGAAATAATGAAAATAAATATTTGTATTTACATAATCTGAGAGTGGATTATAAAACACAAAAAAAAATCAAACTAATCATGCCTATATTTAATACATTTTATGTACATAATTCTTGACTCTTATTTTATCTAAAAGCTTTTTTACATAAAGGCATAAGGAAAGTATTAAAATTTAACAAAAAATAAAAAAAACTTATATATGGGCAAAGCGTAAAACAATAAGCAACATTTTAAGCTTTAGAACTAAAATCAAAAGTGTTGATAACCCCATTTACAGGACCTGCCTAACAACTTAAGACCACTCAAACATTTTAAATTTAAAGCTTGTTTTCACTGCGACAAATTCAATGAGACTTTTTCCGGTATTCAGTCAGCAGTCTCTATTTTGTATTCAGGAAGCTATCTCAGATCTATAGTCTAAGGCAAAGGCCATTACTTGGTCAGCTAAAGCGGAGCAAGTCGCAGAAAGAAAATTACGAAGGGAACGAAAATTACTTTCTATTTTGCTCTGAAAAAAAAAACGCTAACATGAAGCGAGGAAATATTGGTTTAACAACAATTTTATTCAAAAATAAACCTTAAACTTTAATATCACAAAAATTGAATTAAATGAAAAAATATTGTTGTTTTGAAAATAATAAAATTAAAAAAATTTAAGTGTAAAAAATTAAAAAAAAATTTTATAAAATAAGTAGAAAAAAAATTTCGCTGCGAGCCTCGAATTTCTTGAATAGCAAGCTAGTGCTTTGCTCACTCGGCCATTGCGATTTTTGGGGCACCGCGAGCAAAATGAACTATATACTCGTAAAAACGGTCTATCGATTGATGTAGATCAACATAGGTCCCCAGTCGCGCACATGCGCTGCTAAAACGGCTATCTCATCTATTCATTTTTGGCCCATTGACATTATCAGTAGAAGTATTGGTAAAGGAGATAAGGTTGTGTCAAAATATTTCTAAAAATTTTTTCGTCATGATATGGCATAGTGAAAACCGGCCTTTAAACTCCGCTAGATAGGTAAATAGATACATGGAGTGTATGCACCACGACCGGTCGGTCTATTGTGCCCTCAGACTCTATTGCCCGGTTGTACCAATCAATTTTAAATTTATCAGCCTGTTAAAATTTAAAATGACACGATTTTGTTTGGAAAATGTATCATTTTAAATTTTAACAGTCTGATAAATTTCAAAATTGATTGGTGAAACTGGGGATATAACTTTTAGAATATAACCCGGCGATAGAGAGTGTACATTTGTGCTCTTCTCTTGGCCATGGATGTCTTAAGTACCTCTCATTTCTCCCAGAAACGGTCGCATAATCTAGGAGGAGGTGCATAGATGTCGCTTTGGCGGAGTTACATAAGCGACAAAGATCGTTTGACCAAATCCCTAGCTTATTCCCAAATCCCTAGCAGTTCCCTAAGTTTGGTTTTTTTCTGAGCACTTCCTTTATGATGCTGGAGGACCTACTGCACAAGCAAGGGTTGAGATCTTAACGCGGTACGTTGAAAACGTGATCTCATTTTATATATTTTTCTGAGGTTATCTTTAAAAATTAAAAGCAAAAATTTTAAAACACAAAATAGTAAAATTTTTGGAATATTTTAGTTTATATATAAAGGATAAATTTTATTTAAAAATCCACAAAGTTCTTTGTATTACCAATCTAAATCCACTCTTAAAATATCTTATATTGTAAAATTAAAAATTTTTAGGCATCAAAAAACGTGCTTAAAATTATGTATGTACATACGTCTACTTAAATTACTATAAAAGTGCAGTTGTACAAGTTAACTTTGAAAATTTACCAAACTCACCTTTTTAGGCAACTATTTTCCATGCAAACCTCTAGTAAACTGAAAAGTAAATATTTATTTTCGAATATATACCATAAGGACATATACATATTTATGTATATATGAAGATGTATACACGCCGTAAGCTAAGAACATTGTTTTACCTGCATTGGGCGCAAAGCAAATACCAGTAATTTTACGGTTTAGAAAATTGAAGCAAATCGCAAAAAGCATATATAGTTCTACAAATGTTTTAGGACTAAATTAATAGAAACATATTTTATGTTTGTATGTGTGATTTTTGTATGTTGTATTTTTTACTCTTTTTTTAAGTAAAACATAATTTTTTATAACTTTTTCCAATTATGAGCTTAACTACCAAGACATAAAACTAATTTTAATAAATTTATTTATAAAATGTTTTATAGTGCTCTTTATGATATAACATAGTTAACAGACGGTAGATCGTAAACCGATCAAAATTAAGTAGGGAATTTTTCAAAACATTCCTATTTTTTTCTAAATCAGGAGTTATACGATATGGTCTCAGTTCTCATTTACGTAATTAACACTTAATTTTTAACTCCTTATCTAACTTCACTAACGATACATAAACAGACGGCAACGTTAATTTGGATTGACGGCACAGTTGATGCGATAAAAATTGTACACTGACAGGCGACATTAATCCGGATTAAGCCAGTAGAAATTTCATCTATTTTTTTTAGTTGAATTATTACTTTTATTTATTTTTCAATGTAATTATAGCTGCTGTGAGCCTTTTTGAATTTTGAAATTTAAAATATTATTTTATTAAATAGTTTAAATAAACTGATAATAAAATGAACAATGATGATAAATTTTGAAAATTGCTCGAACCGAGTATCGAACCTGAGTCGTACTAAATTGTAGCACGCACCTCTGACCCCTCGACTATCGCGGATTTCAAACTAACTCGTTTTTTCGCCCACTTGTTTGCTTCGTTTATAGTTTATTCACAATAGACAACAGCTGACCGTTTTGGTCACCGAAAATGCCCCTTCGTTTCCGTATTAATTTTGACCAGTAGCTGCGCTACTTAATCCGGATCAACTGCAGTTAATTTCTGAGCTTATCCTGATCAACGCTGCCGTCTGCCTATGATTTTAGCTGCCTACATACTTTTTTTGAAAGTTCATCTACAAATCAAAACAACGGGCTAAGCTTCTTTAATTGCCAGGAATAGTAATTTTTAGTTAAAATGGCTTCTTTAAATCCGAAAAATATTTCTTAGAAAAGTTGACAAGCAACTACAAGTTTCGAGGTATTCAATGTACTCGGGGCCTTTTTCAGTTAAGGAAACCTACGTATAATGAAATTTATTTCTAATAAAAATGGAAATAGAAATTGAATAGCTTTTCGGATAGTTGGGAGGTATAAAGCCTATCTATAATTCAGGATTTTCCAGCAAAAAGCTTTTCTAGCCTCAAATTTTTTTCTCTTTTTTATTTCATACATTAGCGTAAACAGAAAATTAGTAACTGCAGCAAGTGAACTGAAAGTATGTCAAACTAAATACTGGCATTTAACAATGTCACTGTATATATGTAGCTTAGTACTGTCTTCCTTGGCGTATGAGTGATGTAATTTATCGCTCACTTTTTTATCGAGCTTTAGTGCTGGCCTGGCCTTGTGTCTTTAATAGCTAAATGTAATTAATAGTTAACAACTGTAAATGTGACATATGTATGTATTAAGTACTTGATAATGTATTGATAGTTTATTATTTATTATAATTATAAATAATTATTATTTTAATAATTAATAGTTTTAAAATTTTTTGTTTTTAATAGATATACATACACACAAGTATTTACATACATATGTATGAATGTGTGTATGTATGCTTATAAATTTTATTATTAATTGTATTTGTATTTAATCACTGTTAGCCTTTTTAAGCACCAGCAGTTTTATTTGTAATATTATAATTGCGAGTGTGTGTGTGTTTGCTTTCTTTGTTTTCGTATATTTTATTTACATGCTTTCAACTACTGACCCCATGCGAAAAGTGAGCGTAAACTTCAATCAATGGACTCTCCTACAGTTATGCAGCAATTGAAAATTTTTGGCCAATTACTCTAGTTATTAACGTCGGCCAGCTAAACCTAACCTAACCTTTCTATTTTATGGGAACTTTTCGAATTCTCTTTCGGAAAGAATTTTATTTAGAGAAACTATCAAGAACAATTAAAAAAAAGTATTAGCGCAAAAGTATAGTACTTATCATGACTTTACGACACTCACATATTCACAATAGTAATTATAATTATTTGAATGAAACTTGGATTTATATGGCTTTTGTTGCAGAATATACTATATTTTTATAAAGAAATAATTAAAATCAAAAAATATAAAGTTAAATGTTCAAATTCTGCAAATACATATGTGAGTGTCGTAAAGTTATGACAAGCACTATACATGCTAACATGTTTAAAAACTCTATTCAATTGATACGCTTACTAACGAACAACATTTATTCTTTATACAACTAAGTATATATGTACATTAGGGTGGACCAACTATGCATGTGAAAAAGTAAAGTCAGAATTTTTATGTTCGATACCGAAAAAATATACCCCTATTTTTTATTTTAAAATCCAAAAATATTTAGAGATCGCTCAAAGCGCGTAAAGTTTTCCATGTATTTTATATAGGGAAAAAATAACTTTTCATGGAAATGGTATAGAATAGTTAAAAATCAATATTTTTTTTACTAGAAAACTCTGTTTATCTGAAGAAGATTCCCAGTAATAATACACAATTGTTTATTTAACCATTTCATCATCGCAATTATAATGTATAGATCCGCCAAAAACCCCGAAAAATGCAATGGGGGACCAATAAAAAATCGTTAGTATTAAAAAATGGTTAAATAAACAATAAGGCATTATTATTGAAAGTCTCCTGAAGAGAACCAGAGCTATCCGATCGAAAAATATTGATTTTCAAGAATTCTACACCATTTCTACGAAAAATATTATTTTTCCCATAAAAAAATATATGGAAAACTTTGAGCGCTTTGAGCGACCTCTAAATATTTTTTGATTTCAAAATAAAAAAATAGGGGTATACCTTTTTTTTGATATAAAACAATCCTAGGGGTTGAGAGCGTTATAATTCTGACTACTATTTTTGGACCACCCTAATGTACATACATATATATATCGTCACCTTAAATGCAAAAAGACGTAACAACATCGTAATTGAAACGTAAAAAATCGTGACTAATCATTTTTTTCATGAAATGATGTGGGAGTTGTAATTCGATGATATATGATGGACATATCAATCAAAAAGTGAATTTTGAATTTTTTATTAGTTACGTCTTTTTGCATTTCAGGTGACGATATGTGAATATAAAGAACTATGTAATTTTAAACAAGAAAATTTCATCGTACGAGTATTTCACCTACGCTCATTTCTCGCACAGAGTTCGGGTCTACTTAGTAAGTGCAAAAGTATCTTTTTATACTACATGCAATTGAAGATTTTATATTGTGTGTTTCTCAAGTATTCAGATAGTTGTGTGTAAGTATAAAAAAAAAATTAAAAGAATACTTCAAACGAAACATCCTTTGTTCTATGTTAAGTAGAAAGCTAACAGATTTGCGATAGTTGCTAACGAAGCTCAGTATGCAACATTGGCGCTACTTCCAATATGTAGTAGTTCACTAAAGCTGCATGCAATTCTTAGAATTTTATTTTTCGTTAAATGAGTTTTTTACTTATCCTGTTGCCGTTTCGAGTTTTCAATAATCACTTACGCTTTCTTTTGAATACTTAAAAAATTATTTATGTTTGTGTTTTTTTTTATATTATGCTTAGCATTACTACTACAAAAATTAATTAACAATTATTAACTACGTCTTTTTTCTTTTCATTAAACAATACGTTAAAATCTGATAAGTTAAATTAATAACAAAAGAAATAAAAATAAATATAGTTTACATAACTAATGCTAAAAATACCACGAAATTATGCACCCAAATTAAGTAAGTAATTGACATAAGTTTTAATTGAAACCAACACAATGCTATTCAATTAATACGAGTACTACACACTTTTTATAAAAGAAGATGGGGAAAAAAAATAAAATTAATTTCAACAAAAGTTTAACTAACTAATGCTAATTCTCATAGCAATTATGTAAGTATGTACGAAAGAGTACTCAATAGGGAAGAAATTTAAATTATAGTAGTTAGCAAACTTTTCTAGGGCAAAGAGAAGAAGTGTAAAGTGTGGTGTGTGTGTGTGTGTGTGTATAATAGTAGGGGCTGAAAGAGCGAGGGTGTAGAGCGAACGCGGGGCGTATGGATACGAGTATAGTATGAATGTATGTATGTATGTAATTGTGTGCTAATTACTCCTTAATGTAATTAAAATTATTGAAAATATGTTTATAGGTATGTATGTATGTATGTCTTCATTGTACACTTGGGGCATTTATGTACATACATACATATGTAAATATGATTCTATGTCTGTGGTGTACTACTATTTTCCCCCATTTCGCCAATTGTTTGTGTTGTAGTAGGGTTTTTGGAGTACCTTCACTCTATCTGTGTACGGGATGTGAATATCGATCGTTTATTGTATTTGTTTTTATTGGACATGCAATGTTCGGTTGCGCTTGATAAATGATAACTGCGAATTTTCCTTTTTCATCAAATGTTTGTTTTTGTTGTTGATTTTCATTTTTTGCATTTAACTTATTTGGTTTATGTTGGTGTTGGTGTTGGTGTTGGTTTAGAAGTTGAAGTTGCATTGGATTGAAGGTGTTTTGTGATTGATTTAATAATTGTTTTTGTTTGCTTTCTATTTCTTCTTCTACATTCGGTTCATGTTTTTCTATTTGCGTTTGTTTTCGTTTTGGTGATTGTTGTTTTTGTTTTCGTTTATGTATTTGCAATTGTTGTTGAACGATTGACTGCAATTGCGTACGCATTTGGAAACGATTGAGTAAATAGAGTATGAATGAGAGCGCAGAGATCATGATGTAATGGTATGGTGAACCATTTTGCAATAAATTTTTACTAGAATTGCACATATCTTCCTCACAAAAGCACATATGTCCATTGCCTGAACTTTCCATCATGCACACATGATCGACCATAAATAAATTTATTTGCAATTGTGACGTACACATACGTCGTACAACTTCGTAGGCTATAAGCGTGTGGAAGAGAGTGAGAGAGAGAGAGAGAAAAATTAAAGAGAATTTATAAATTACTAAACGGCATGACATGTTTTTGATTAGTTACAATAACAAAATACCCGCCATAAAAAAAATTCATTTTTTTTTTTAATTAATAAAAAAAAACTTAGAAGGGGGCTAACACAAGCACGTGGGTTTTTTTCTTCATATTATAGCACTTACGTGATTTAGAATGCCGCACCATTTTCACACAACAGCCATTGCAGGTCATCAGCGGTGGTTGATCGCGCGGCAGTGCCGTATAGTTGAAGGGATCCTTGCAACGTGCATCCGTCCAGGAATCGCATTCATAGCAGTAGATGGAACGTGCTGTGCATCGCAGTTGAGAATTATAGGAAACGAAATCAGTTAATATATGCGCTGGTAATACTTTCGAATAAAACTAAAATATTTAATTTTTAGAAATTTTTAAATATTTTTTTTTAGTTATTTTTAAATTCAGTGCAGAACATTTCATGCAAATATTTTTGCATTGCAACATTAATTACAAACTAAAAATTCAATATACATACACATACATAAGTACTTACACAAAGGCACATACATACATTTAAAGCAAGATAAGCAAAACTTAAAAACATATAGAATTTCTCGAAGCAAATCAAATGATATTTTAGTAGTTAAGAATTTTATGAACATTAGGCCCTTCGTAATGAAATATTTTTTTGTGGAAAGCCAGTGGTCTACACACTGAGCTAAGTTCACTCCATGTAAACTGTTGTTGTCTTTTCTACTTGTTTCATTTTTTTCATTTAAAAGGAGTCTGATGCTCATTCAAAATATCTTTTCATTCATTTAACAACATTTCTACAAAAAAAAAAAATTGTTGTCTTATAAACTTAAAAAATTTAATGGGGACTTAAAACCTCCACTCTTCTATTTTATTTTAAGTGAACTTTAAATTAATGCGATTCATAAAAAAACTCTTTTTCTATAGTTCAAAAGATTTTCATCCTACAATTGATAACGAATTTTTAGATTTACCCCAGTATATTTATTCCAGTATATTCTATAACAATTTCGAATTAACTGAATGAATAGTTATTCTCGCAGTTGGCAGGCAATTAGTGAGTGCTCTTTGTATTTTGAGAGAAGCTCTAACAGAAATACCAATCGCTGCATCTATATTTTAATTTTTTAATTTGGTGTAGCCAAAATGGTATAGTAAATGTTATTGAGACATCGATAATACCGTTCTGATGCATGTCATCGATGTTTCAAATTTTTTAACATCCCTAAGTGGACGCTATTCATTTCAACCATGTTTAAACATCGACTTTAGTGAGTCTCAAACTTGGCTTGGATTCAACTAACCCATTATTTTCGAAATATTTATTTTTTTTTGATTGACCATACATTTTTATTTTTCATTCTCGGAAAGCATACGGAAATTTCGAATTTCGTCCGGTATTAAGAATGTTAACCAAATTATCAAAAAGAGGCAAGCGTCCGTCTACGACACAAAATATAAGAAGACTAATTAAATATTGAGAAATACATATAAAGGTATTTCTCTAACTGAAATTCAAAAGACTGCACTGCACTGGTTGGGATTGAAAATGATAATTTTTTTTCAATTAACTGGGATTTAATGAATCGTAAAACATCGGAAACCAGCGATATGTCCAATTTTTCCTGGCGATTTATTTACTTATTGATGTTACTCCCCGAAATTTGCATCCCAAACTAAGAAAAGTTTTTTTTTTCAGATTGAGTTCTTTTACTGGTTTATCTACTAAGGTCTATTGTATATATATATTGTTGTTTATTTCGAAATACTGGGTTTTGCATTTTCGGTAGCTTCTACTAAAACACATCTTTCTTAAAAGTCTTAGAGCCGTAACTTAAAACCCAACGATTTTATCGCATTTTGAAAAGAGCCCTAAGCACAGAATTGTATGTGTTGAAGGTTTGGTTTTTCCCACTCTTGTAATGTCAGGGCCTTTCTATATTTCAGCAACGATATATATGTACATTTAAGAACACTTTCCCACATAATATGACTATAAAAAGTTTTTGATGTCTTCGTAATTTTAAGTACCTTTTCTAACAAAATTTATTCAAGCTCCAACAAAAATGTTAAATGCGCTTGAAAATAATATTATTCGAGGTGTTTTAAAGCGAAAGTAAACAAACCGAAAAATGTATGTACTTAGATAGTATATACATATAAAGGTTTTAGCAAACAAAACAGAATCGATAAACTTTTTTTAATTTCTAGCTAAAATATTATTCAAGCTAAAAAGGCTTAAAATTTTAAGTCGTTATATAATACATATTTGCATACTTTATTCGTGCATGCATGACTTATTTTGCTTTGATTAACTACAAACATTATTACATAAACAGAAAATAATTATGTCAAATCGAAGTTTTCTGAAAGTTCAAAATTTCTCGGATTTTGAAAGTTAATTTTTGGAATAAATATCTTAAAAACTATAGCATGTAGTTTCAAAAGTGATACATGGGACTATATAGAAAATATAAAAATAAAAAATGAAAAAATACAGAATTTTGAAATTTAAAATATTGTAAGCGTAAAAACTTATATAAATTATTAGCTAAATTTTCTTTTTATACATTAGCTCTTAATGCTCTTAAAAGATGCCGGAATTTTCAAGAAGGCGTTTTTTAAAGAACTAAATTTTTGGAATATACACAAAAAAAATCTCCAAACTCTAAACTAAAAATTAATTTAAATTCAATAAAAATTGTGCAGCATAAATTTGTTTCAAGTTTGCAAAAAAATCGTTTTCAAAGTTAAAAAATTGTAGCCTTCTCGAAAATTTTAGATTCTTCTAAGATCAGTTGGAGGTATTGGGTAAAAGAAATTCAGCAACAAATTTTTATAAGTGTTTGCTTTTAAGACTTTTTCAATTTTAAAGTTCTGTAAATTTTTTATTTTTCGATTTTTTCATATATTTTTTCTTCATAGCCGTTAACATAAGAACCAGTTTTTGCAATGCCAGGGAAATTGTGAAATTTACAGTTTTTCATAACTTTCGTAAAACAAAAGCATAAATTTCGATGTATTGTGGAATGATTTTCCGTCATCCCTCGCCAAATTTGGTTAAGAGACAAACCGATTTCGGCGTTGTGTAATCTTCAATGTCATTTTTCATTCTCCGAAACACCAACATCGAAATTGAGCATAAACTTCGCTTATTTTCTGAAAGAGCGTCTTCATAATAACAAAACAAAAAAAAAAAAAACAGAAAAACTTCGAGAAGAACTGTTGTGTATTATTTAATTAGTTACTAAGTGATGTCAAAAAGTTTAGGACGTAGTCAAAGATGTAACCAAAAACATTTGAGTTACCACAATGCAAAATAAAATTCTTTTACTTATAATTACTTATTACTTTATAATTTAAAAAATATATTGTTTGTGTCGTGCTGCATTCGAAAGTAACAACTGAATTTTGTATACATGCAAGTTGGTGGCATAACTAGTCTTATTTAATACGTACATGTACATTAGGATGGTTCAAAAAAACATAGAAAAATCAACCTTTTCTGCTGCCACCCCCAGAATTATAGAAAATGGCAAACAAAGAAACCGGTATTTTTTTTAACCGTGTCGTCGGGGCTTTGAATTTTTCCATTTATAAATATATAATATAATATTATAAATATTTTGCATAAAATAAGTTTTTAACAATAAACATTTTTTGATCGAGTAGAAATATTTCTGTCAGAAATATTCCAAAAAAAGAATTATGATACAAATTTAACTATTACTAACCATTTTTTTTGAAAATTTTTGAAGGTTAATATTTTCATTTGATAAAAGACTATTTATTTGTAACAAAAAATGTATTTTCCTAATATGAAATTAAACTTCGGCGGCACGGTTAAATGTTAACCGATTTGAAAATGCAAAAATACGGATCCCCTTAGTTTTCGATATTCTAATTAATTTTTTTTCTTTGAGGTGCGAGATGAGGGGGTTGATGTCTGGAAAAGATATGGACCACCCTAATGTATATAAATTGCAAGGACTATTTTTTAACTTTTATTTTCGTAAATAAAGAGTGAAGGAAAGAATGCTTGCTAGCAGAAAAAGTTACATAGTAAAATCAAGTATTGTTTAACTGAAGAAGTGTGAGTACGAATTTTTTGTTTGTAGGATAAATAAATATGTAAAGTAAAGAGTAGGAAAGTATTGAAACATTACAGTCTTCATAAAAATTTACAAGAAACAAAAATACTTTTTAATTATTTTTTAGAAAAGAATAGTTGAATGTTAATGTTCAAGTTTTATAAGAACTTCAACGGTTTTCGCTGAAATAGATGCGAGCTTCGTATGCTTTGGATGTTTGCTTTAATTGGGAAAACTTTGGTATATCTCTAAAATTTTACTGAACTACCAAAAATATTAAAATTTATACATCGTTCAATCCTTTCATAGATTTTAGTCTCAAATAGATTTATAAAATTCGGTTCTTATGCCGGCAGAGTATAACATGTTGAGGTTATGCTGCATCCATATATCTTTCTACTAATGTGTTTGTGTTAAAAATAATTCGCTTTTGTTTCAAGAAGCTACAATATAAAAAGTTCGGCGAATTTTGTTTGATTGAAATAGAAATTTTGTAGGTCTTAGAACTTTAATAAAAAAAAATTAAAAATTTAAAAATGACCCGAGTATCTTAAAAAAATGTCTCGAAGTGGCAGTCCATTGAAAATATTTGTTCAGTATTTTTTTTTCTCGAAAAATTGTAAAATTATCCGTTTTTGAAAGCATTTCTCTTACATATGTATATTAGCTAATATAAAAACATAGTACACGAGTATTTGCATTTAAGCGAATAGTAAATTCCACCGACTATGTAGGCATGTTTGAGTGTTTTGAAATAAAAATAAACTTGAAATCATATGATTATCATAATTAAACACGGAAAGCTTAAAACATTTAGTAATTCTTGCGTTTAATTTTTCAATTTCTTTTTATATATATGTAAAATTTTTTCAATGCGTAATTTGTAAGAAAAAAGAAAATAATTTGTTTTAATTTAGTTATTTTTGGCAATTGTCGCATAAAGAAAAACAGCTTTAATTTTTATTTTTAATAAGAAAAGATACACATTTTTTTTTTGTTTGGCAAGTGGTAAAATGAAAAAAGTGGCATTTGCTTTAGGCATGAATTCATACTTTGACATTCAGCTGACACTTGCGGAATCCAAATGAAAATGAGAACTCCAAATGCCGCTGTAAAGAGTAAAAAAAGAAGAAGAAGAAAGACAAATATTTTTTGTTTTTGTTTGGGTTTTCGTTACACATTTGTTGGAAAGAAGAGAAAACTAGTAGAATTAGTTAGATACTATAATTATTTTTTGGTCTTTAAGTTTTTTCTCTTAAGTATACATAAGATAGAAAATTACTACGTACTTAGTATTATGAGTATGATACTGTAATTTGTACAAAATATCAAAAAAAAAAAATAATTTGCAGAAAATTTAAAAATTAACACCTTTACACAAAATGTAATTATTTTCGAATAAAATCATTAGAAACAGAGTAGAGTTTAACACATTACAGCAAGGATAAAATAATCGTTGCAGTTCTTGGGCATCACTAATAAAAATTATATAGATATCAGACTTGCTCAAAACCGACCCTACACTCAAATAACCAAAAACGTCTTGTGCTTGTATTGTTAAAAGTTATGAATTTGAACAAAATGTAACCACACTGTGCAACAAATTCAAACTTTTTCTGAAAATTACGCCGAAAAAAGTATACTATGGGTATCGGCGTTATGAAAGTTTAATCTGAGTTTTATTTTAGGTGCAAAACAAAACACATAAAACAGGAAAATATTGGATTAAAATGTACTAACTTTAAGTTTTTCAATACACACAAAGTCTCAAAATTCCAATTGGAGGCCAAAAATACCTAAGTCAAAACTAAAAATGTGTTATTGGGTTAATTTCGTACTCACAAAATTAGTTGCAAGTTTACGAAAATGGAGGCTGAACTGAATATGAAGGACAAAATGAAAAAATTTCGAAAGGGTGCATCCGTACAGCCGAATCATTTGTATTATGAGGGCAGAACCTCCTCACCGGTATTTCTTTAAGATACATCTTTACATCTTCTTATACGACATAATAGAATTGGAGTATCATAGCGATTGTTAAAGTCGCTTGGACCTCTAACAGTAGTAAGGGGTCCTACTTAGCACCAAAAAATCAATGTTGAAGATAATGTTGTTACTATTCTGCTGACTAAGATTGGGTAGCCTACGCGGCTTTGCAGATATCATTAAGGCCCCCATCGTTACCAGATAAACCACGGCCACATTAGACAGCTAAAAACTGAGTACCAGGAGCAATGTTGAAGGGAATCGCAGCCCTCCAAGCAAACTGGAAAACCTTGGTTGCGCCACCACCGTGCGAGGTAGAAAGCCTGCTCCATGAGACTAATTCGCAGTCTGCTAAAGGCAGGATACTCGTAGGGGAAATGTTGCAATGTTTTCTCTTTCATTTTACATCGTCTACAGATCTTATCATTCGTCAGAGTCACTTTAAAGGCGTTCAATGCCATCAGGAAACGCCCCATCAGAAAACTGACCAGGAACCTATGTTCCTTCTTCCAGAGGGATAAGAGCAACTTCGTAAGTTTTATATCGTATGCTCTCCACATAATAGTTACCGGGCATCTTGCAACTTTTCGTTTTGGTCCACTACCCCTTCTGCACCTTCAAGATGATGGACAGGTCGAGCCGCCATTTAATCGCTTGGAGGGAAATCAGTACCAGTATGTAGTCAATTCAGAGCTGACCTGCACTCCGCCACCCGCCTTGAGGAAGTGCTGAGCGAAGTAGCGCCTTTATAGCAGCTTGACTGTCGATATAGAGATTCGCCTGTTTATTTGATAGGCTGCCAATACTTCCTCATGGGGAATATAGCAGTAGTCCGGTAGCTTACTCTCCATGTCCTCACTTTAGCCTTCGACCTCTTTAGTGGCTTCGACGAAGTTTGTCCCATTGGATTATTTTTTTTGTTGATACATTTAAGGGATTTGTCTTGCCCTTTTCCGCAAAAAGGACAAAAAAGGTCCATCTATTGAGGAGTTGGAGAATTAAAATGTTACACAAAAAATTTCTCTGCATTATTTAATATAGAAATGCTAAACTGATCCCTATGTGAAAAAGGGGGTATTTTTTGACCGCCTCTAAAATACAACTCAGACGTATAATTTCAAAACGCCGATACACGAATACATACTTGTTTTTGGCCCTCTCCACCATAATCCGATTTTTTTTTTTTTTGGTGTTGTACAGCGTAATTAATGAGAAAATTTAAAACAACATATAAGAAGACAAGAATTCGTAGTGAAAATAGACGAATAAGAGTAACGAGTAGCTGAGTTGACCAACTTATTTTCACTGACGAATATGTTTGAGTAGATAACGAATAGAAAGTTGAGTCACGAGTACACACTAATGTGTTACCACTATGCAAATCGACTATGTGTGGATTTTCAAGCCTGCCTGTTAGCAGGACAAATACAGTAAATACATAGTTTAATAATCAGTTATTCGAGTTTGCAACATTTACAAGACAGACGTAAATATACATACGCAAAGCAACCAACAAGTCAATTTGAACCAATCAACGATTTATCGAGCCCACAAATCAACGCAAAAATTAACAAAGAGCTTTGGTAGTTACGCTTTTATTTAGTTTTTTAATTAGTTCAAAACAATAACAATAACAAAACAAATAGTATGTATAACAAAGAACAAACAAACCCGGAAAGAAATGTGCATTTGAAATTTTTTTTGTATTTGCAGACAGTGACAGATGATCAGATCTTATGATAGGCTTATAAATTTCTAACGAAGATTTTGCTCCAATTAGTATCAAAAATACATGTATATACACACATTTCTCTACGTGGTTAGTAAATAACTAAATAATTTAAAACTCAACTAATAGTTAGCTAGCACTTTCGAAGACTTCGCAAATTTCAAATTGATTAGTACCAAAATATAAACTTAATAATATAGTTTGTAAGTTTTGTGTTTGTTTATAATTACAGTCTGCTGGCGGTAATTGGCCTGTTAATTTTAACGAAAAAAAAAATATTGTTTTTCAATTAACTACTTTTGCACTTACATGGAAAGCAATTGTCCGCCATTGTACATTTGATACAAAATAGTATAACTGATTTGGTAATTGTTGAAATTTCAGATTTAAAAAATCATGATTAATTTTGTTGTGGTCGGTATTGTTGTAGGGGATGAGTGGTTGAACATTAAAAATAAAAAACAAAAACCATAAAATAATAAGTGGTAACGATTAGTAATCAATCAAAAATAAAAAAAGAAATTTTCATATTTTATTATTTATTGTAAGCAGATTTTTAACAAATACCTTAAATTAATGACAAAAAATAATATTCAAAATAAAAATTTCAAGCCTGGTGTGCATTAAAAGTGAGGTTAAGCTCTATCTCAATTTTCTGAATAGCCTACTGAGCTTATTTCCTTGGTCTGAGCTTAGACCAGTTATGACCGAAACATATGTACATTAGGATGGTCCAAAATAAGTAAAGTCGCAATTTTAATGCTCTCACCTCAACGTTTTCCATGCATTTGATATGGGAAAAACCATTTTTCGTAGAAATGGTGTCGAATTCTTGAAAATCAATATTTTTCGTTCGGAAAACCCTGATTCTCTTCAGGAGACTTCCAATAACCATACCCAATTGTTTATTTAACCAATCTTTAATACAAAAGTTTTTTTTTTATCCCACCATTGCATTTTTTGGCATTTTCTGATGGTTTTGTCGGACCTATAAATTATAGTTACTATGAAAAAATTGTTAAATTAATGATTGGGTATTATTATTGGCAATCTCCAGAAGAGAAGCAGAGTTTTCCGGTAGAATTATATTGCTTTACAAGAATTCTATACCATTTGAGCGCTTTGAGCGACCTCTAAATATTTTTGATTTCAAAATAATAAAAAAATATGGGTAAATTTTTCGGTATAGAACAATCCTAGGGGGTTAGAGCATAAAAATTCCGATTTTACTTTTTCCCCCATGCATTTTTGGACCACCCTAATGCACATATGTACATATATCGCGAAAGGAACATTTTAAAGTTCACGTACGCAGATAAAAAAGTCCAGTTGATGGTAAAATTTAACGGGACAAAAGTTCGCTAAAGTGGCATCACAATGGGCCTAACTGGCCTATGTAAGTGTGTCTCTCCTCCGGACTGGGCGAAGTCGCAACCAGCGTAACCTCACCCTACCTAGTAGTTATAAACTAAGCGAGTATTAACCACTATCTGTTCTGAAAAATCACTTTCAAAGACTAATAAAATTTTTCAAGCGAAAGTAAGAGACGCAAACTCAATCAGAGGTATGCCCTCAACGCTTTCGCAATAGCAGACAGCGTACATGAGTCTCCATTCTCCACGTCCTAAATCTCGCTATTTAGGCTAATTATTGTGGCCTCGTATTTCAAATGGGTTTTAGCGCAAGTACATTAAGGTTCATTGTTTGCAAATAAATGGCCCATTCAATACCATGCTATTATCCTAACAATGTAACTCAACCAACGCTCTTATAGCCTCCATAACCTTTACAATGAAATCGGCTGCCCATCCACCCTCAATGTGGCTACGATAAAGATCCACAACAGCCACCATTGTTGCATTGTTTTACCAGCACAATTACTGCTGACACATGCAAACAACATTTACCGTATGGTCGAGGCTAACGCAAATTCGACTCTTCTCACCTCTTAATCTTATCGCGTGTAAACCGTTAAGAGTGGGCAAATACTGTGTGCCTGTTAAGAGTAGTATTGCCGCCGGGATTATTAGCCTATTAAGTAGTAGACATTTCACGCCCGAGTGTGCTAAAACTTTGCACATCGACTTTATATATGAGCATGAGTATGTACATACATACATACGTACTGAGGCACACGCGACTGAATAAATAAACAAATAAAGTTTGCAACAAAAGAAACAAGCAAGGGAATAAAATAATACGTCACACACGTCGATTTGTAATAACATATTGTTGTAGACGACGTAAGTATGTACATTAGACCGGTACACCCCTGAGTCTAAAGTAAGTAGGAACATCGATATATCATAATTTGAGATCCGAATTTAAACGCTGAAGATAAGACGAAACATGTAGGGATCCTACGTTCAGCAAAAAAACAACCTTTTCCGAAATTGCATTTCAAAAAGACCTCAGACTGAGCGGTATACGGCGAACTATTTTTTCTGGTACGGTCTAATGAATATGTATACACATGTCCTACATGTATAAAAATATGTCGATACACAACGTTCGTATATTGTTAACAGCGAAACGAAGCTATAAAACTCAAATTTGTATTTAAAGATCAATGATTTGACTGCTCAGTGGCGCTGAATTGGGTTGTTAATATTTTTATTGCTTGCCATTGAATACATTTATTGGATTATTGGTTGTTCTCTCTTGATTACTTTGGCTTTGAAAACTTTGTAGAAATAGATGTTTCCTAAAAATCAATTATTTTTCTCTAAATGCGCCATGCAAATTGGTTGCTTTGAAGAGTTGAAAAGAAGGCATATCGATTCGGCATAAATATGTGCATATTTTTGTATAAATAAAGTACATTTGTTTATTAGACCGGATGGTAATATATGGAGCAAAAATAAAGATTAATAGTTTCAACTGATTTTGAACTTATTTAGTATGGGGCCATCATTGCTAAGTGGTTAGAGGTGCGAAAATCCGACCGGTAGGACTAGCCTTTTATTCGTGTCTCGAGCAACATCTCAAAATATAAAAAATTTTCCCTCTATGATCGCCACTCGGCAGGCAATGACAAACCTTCGAGTGTATATCTGACATGAAAAAGCTTCTCTTACAATCCATTTGCCATTCGGTGGTGGCGTAACACTACAGGTCGCTCCATTTGTGGAATAACATTAAGATGTTCATACAAATACACATTTGCTATGAGTGTATTTTTTTTTAATGTAAAAAAATCTTGGTATTCGGCCCACTGTAAAAGAATTATATAGATGTGTTTAGATAGATACAGAGGTTTGATAGAGGATTTACATAGTGTATTGTACCTTCAGAAATCACAACAAAACCTCGTTCAGCTTTAGTGCTCTAATGAAACCAAGCAGGTTCGAGGGCCGCAGAGGGTTAATGTGCGCAGTTTCTGGCCGAAACATAAATTTTACTTGCTCAAAAAATTTGAATAATTTTAGATTCTTTTTTCTCGGCGCGGTCTGATGTGAGAAAGTGTAAGTATATTGCATTGGGCATTGTGCTGTATTGTATACATAAATGTTAATCATTGAAAATATTTTCATGGAAATATTTCAAATTAATTCTGCACCTGGATAAAATCATAAATAATATTGAAGTTTGTATACGATTTGATTGAGTTAAATTTCATTTTCTTTAGATTTTTACTAAATTCAACGAAGGAAACCTTTTCCCTGTGCGTTTATTTTCAGGTTAGTATTATACAAGAATAAAAGATGATATGAATTTGAAAATTCTGTAATATTATATTGTTTTTCCACTAGGCATTGAAAAAAAATTCGAAAATTTTTTTTTTACAAAAAAGGAAAGGAAAAATGTAATGAATACATAGTACATTTTAATCTTAACCTGCAATTAGTCATTATTATTCGTTTTTTAGCGGGTTTTAAGGTTTTCTCGGTATTTCGTAATTTTTTCAAACCGAAGCAATTAGTAATTTTTCTAAAGTTCACGGGATACTTAAATCAACTCGGCTCACATTTTGGGACTTCGCGGGACTTTTCGTTTTTCATTCGTCAGTTTTCGGGATTTTTCGGCAAGTTTGAGTTTCAAACTGAAATAATCGCGGTTTTTTCGTTCTTTTTCGATCTCTTCCGGAACTATTTAATGGTTTTCGGGATTGCTCAGAAATTTTCTGGTTCAACCGTACATTTTAAAATAAAAAATAATTGAAGATTATTCGTTTGTTTTAATAATTTTGGAATTTTCTCTGTATATTTTTTAATTAGTTTTCTCTTTTATTCGTGCTTCTTCCCGATTCTTAGTAAATTTTCACGTTCAACGGTTTGAATCTAAACATGAAATGTTAAGCAATTTTGATACACTTATTTCAAGACTTAAGGTTTTTTTTGATACTTTTATCTGGAATTTTCCGGATATTTTGTGAGAGTTTCAATTTTTCGGGATTTTTTTAGTTTCTTTCGAGACTGTTTGAGATTCTCACAGAATTATTTAGGCATTTAATTCGGAACTTTTCAACATATTTTGTGGACTTCGGTGTTTTATTCGTTTTCTATCTGAGCTTTTCAAGATTTTCACCGTGTTTATTCAGTAGCGTTTAGGAAATCTTTGAAATCTTAACCTTACTTTTTGTGAATGCATTAGGATTAAAAAGCGAAAATTATGTCCGGTTATTTTCTGCTTAAGCTGTATCAGGAAAATTACCCTAAAGTTAAAATGAAAGTTAAAGTGAAAAATAGTACAGTTACTACGGTAACACCACCTTGCATGAATTCGCTTTGGTCGCTACAATTTTTTTTAATTTTTTTTAATTTTTTTTTTTTTATTTCATATCTTGTTTTAGCTCTAATGCTAACTACTACCTGTTTCACTGCCGTAAAATTTTTGCAATTTCTATTTCTCATTTTCAAACTAATATTATAAAAACATTTGCATATATTTACATGACAACTATGTAATACCAATTTCTGACACGCTGTGCTGAACTAGAATGACGGAGATGTCTAAGTGACTCTCCTTCAATTTTTTATTAAAGTAACGAATTCAATTTTTTTTTTATCAAGTAGAAGGATATTTAGTGTTCAGATATTATATACGAATATTTGTTAGAATTCGTTGCCTTTTTAGTCTTTCTAGTGTAAAATCTTTAATTTCCACTATCAAACTAAAGGAACTCACTGCTGCTATAAATGTAAGTAAATAACTATTAATATTTATAAAATTTATTGACAAAAATAATTTCACATAAATCGTATGTGCCAGCTTGGCGGCGCGGAAAATTCGCTAGCTAAGTTTATAAAATTTGTAAAAATATTAAAATTACATAAATCCAGATTTTCTCTCGTTTTTTCCGCATGACGCTTGGCATTATCAACAATGACAAATGATGGCTGTTATTTATAGATCAAATGGTGGAAAGTGTTTTTTCAATCATATGCATATATGCATGAGCATGTAAAAATTTATAAAAATAAATATGCACATCTCTATAAGTATGTATGTATGTATGACGTCATTGCGCATAAAGCTCACCTGTTAACCGCAGCAGCCATTTGTTGTACGTCATGGGTGTTGGGGTGCCCGTTGGCAGTCGCCAGCGACCCATTCTAGACAATATTCTTGTCACTTTTTATAAGTTTGTAATTTGGTGTTTGATGAGTTCTTTGAACTAGAATTTAGGAGAGAGAAAAAGAATGAGAATGTAGAGTGTAGAATGCTAGAAGCGCTAAGCTGTCAAAGGAAAGCAAAATTTATCTAAGAGATGGTTGTGTGGCTATTTTTTATGGGTTTCGAAGAAAAATATTTTTATGAGTATTAAAATTTATTTATTTTTTAATTAAAACTAGCCAAAATTTTTTTACCTTTCATCGGCTTTTCTTAATTATTTTCATCTATTCTTTTCAGTCAGACTCAGACGCCTCATTGAAAATCCATCAGCAAAATTAAGTAGTCATAAAAATATGATATCTGTTATTTCCTTTATATGTAGCTCATTTACTCCTGGAACCACTCCCCTTTATTGCCTTCAATCAGCTTTATTGCTTTTACACTGCAACATTTTTATCACAATCGATACTCATTTTAACAGCACTCGCAAGTCGTTTTATATAATTATTTTAAACATCATTGAATGATTTTAATTTTTAATTATCACCAAATAATTTCAAAAAGTAGCAAAGTAAAAATGTGTATTTTTTATTCAAGCAACTACCGAATACGTTTTTTTTTTGTTTGCAAGAAATTAAACATCCTAATGTCTTTTTCAAAGTAATAGACGGGTATATGTATAGAGTATGTTTAGTTACATATATGTATGTAGATAGTAAGAGCTTGCTTTCAATTGCATTCACTATAGAAAAATCTAGAAAATAGAAATAAGAAAAACATATCAATTGAAGAAGGCATGCTATAGATAGCTAATATATTTGTTTTTGATTTTCAAATTATTTCATAGTGAAACAAAATAAAATTCGCTTAAAAAAATTGCAATTGAATTCCACATAATGATGTTACTGTAAAGAGCTAAAATTAGTTTAGCAAGCATATGTGACTGTAAACTATTTATTTAATTGGATTTAATTAAAAATGTAAAATGTGTGTGCTTCTTTAAAAACCACTGTAAATGCCGTAGATTTGACGAAAAATATAAAAAGGCGAATTCTACCTTCTAAATACAATGGGAAATTTTTTGCCGAATTGAATAATTTTTTTTTAATACCTCTAACGGATTGGATATTATGAATCTCACTATTCTATCAGTAAATAATTTAGATTTTTTGAGTCTCTATAGAGGAATCTGAAGTTTGACCTCTGTGCGACACGCCTTAACCGACTTCAATCGGGACACAAATTTATATATGATATCTTCGACTATTGTAGCATCGACGTAGGGGTTGAGGCTTAGGAAATATGATGTAAAAATTTGCTTCCTACATTTAAGGACCACCCTAATGTACATATATTTTTTTGTTTAAAATACTAACCTATTTTCTGAACAATATGCAGGTTCAATATATTTAAATAAATATTTTCAACAACTTTTTTTCCAATCAAAATTTCGGATTCTAACTAATCCAACAATCAAGTAAAAAAACTATTGCATTTCGCGGGCTGTGCTCGGAAACTAAACCTTTTTGATATAAGAGTGCTGGACTCCATTTTAGTTGAGTATATTTTGGAATATATTTCAATGCACCAATGTTTATCTATAAATCTATTGCAAAAATCATGAAGAAGAAACGAAAAGCATTGTCTTAAAACCCATCACTTCATAGCAAATTATTTTAATTCTGTGATATATTTTGGTTTTAGAGCAGAATTAGTGCACATAAGGAGGCGTTTTTTTGTTTTCGTATGAATCGAACATTTGAAATGTTTGTATAGAAAACGAAAGGAAAATTTTATGATTTTCGATTTTTACGAAAACAAAAATACGCCCAAAAATGTACTAAATGCAAATATGTAATACTTCTATATTAGCAGTAAGCTAACTTCTCAATGTGTAAGCATTCCGAAATCAAAGCGAGACAGTCTAGTACTGTTTTTGTCAATGTATTGTGTACTTGAGTGCCGTTTTTGTAAATGTGTTGTGTACATGTTTATTTATAAACGTATGTGTTCCTTTTCTTTCGTACGTGTTTTTTGATAGCTCTTACTGCCAATATAGGAGTATTACATATATGACTAAATGCAAATATCGATAATTAATTAAGTAATTTTTTTTATGCAAGATTTTATGTAAAAAATTTTCAAGAACGCTAAAAAATATTTCTTATAACTCTTGTATTATCATTTCAGTATATTCTATCCGAATCGTACTCGTATCACACAATAAAACAAATTGTTCTAAACTTAACAGCTGAGAAAAAAATATGTAATTGCCCTGACGTCAATGAACAAATGGGAAAAAATGGAAATCTGGTTCCGCATTTCAAGAAAGCCAAATTTTTATTATATCTTTTGGTATTTTACATACATATGTATGTATGTAAGTAAATATGCAGAAATGCAATTAAAATATTTACGACCATATCAATCAAAACTACACTAAGCCAAAAACGTATAAAAATAAAAATAGCTTTACTTACAATTCAAAACTATTTTAGATTTTATGGGATTTCCAATGCATAATTGTTGGTATGTGCATATGTGTATATACTGCAATTAATACAAGTAGTAGGCTACGGCGCACAGTGGGACGTCCCCATATAAGCTGCGGCCAAAAATTGTAACCATACTACAAATCAGCAGACACATTTTTTATGTATGTAATGCTCTATTCTGCATTTAGGAATGAAGAAATGTGGAAAATGGTCAAAGTTGACACACTGCCACGCCTACAGCTTTTGTGTGCTTAAATGTTATCCAATTTTTGTGATACTCAGAGTATATGCTGGTTTTAACCAAAAAATAAATAAAATTAAAAAACCTTTTAATGTTTCGCGAGTCGTGAATATCTACACCTTCTCCCATTTTCTTTTTTATTTTGCATAGTACCTATTTATTTTATGTACAAATTCAATAAACAAAATAATAGGAGCTGGTCTAGAAGACTGATTATTTTAGTAAAAGCTAAATTCTATTTTTGAAAGAAAAATTTCGTTTACAATTTTTAAAAGTACATCTACATGCATCCATCCGTACGTACATCCATAAACTATATACAAGACTGATAGAATTCAAGATTGCTCCCATCAGAGAGGATTTTTGAAATTAATTTTTGTGTGACGTCACACTGGTGCATTTGCGAGAGAGAAATGCCAAAACGCGAGCAAGAATGGAAAAAGAAGAAAAGATTTTGCAAGAAAAACGTAAACAAGTAGCCTGGTGTGACGTCATACAAACAGTGGTTCTGTCAAATTTACTAAGAGCGGAATAGCGGTACCGAGATGGGCGCCACCTTTGTTCTCTGCATCTGAAAATATCATTTGACTAAATGCCGCACAAGAACTATTCAGCTGTAGCAGCACTGATTCAAAATAATTGTCCGTGGGAAATATGAAAATATTAGATTTGTTTTCTGTACAATATCCAGCTGAGTGACAACAACAACAAGAAAAATCACTTGAAAATGGCAAAATTAATTTAACGAAACCGCAATAAATTCATATGCGTTGTAATTGTCACACGCCCACTTTATGCCGTCCATCGTTCAAATTTAATATTAACTAAAAGAAATAATTTCCAAACAAGTGGGCGTACATTTTAATTTAGTAAAAATAAATGCGAACAAAAATAAATAGTGATATGCTAGGTATTACGGACACTATTTATGTACTTATGTATGCAAGGAAAATTAAGTTGCAAAGTAAATTTCTAATACAAGAAAAGTGTGACTGACAAGCGACTATTTCTAAATGCGTACATATGTATCTATATGTATGTATGTACATTAGACCGTATCATGATGTGTGGTACAAAACAGTTCAATTAGTTCCAAGCGATTTTGAACACTTAGAATGAGAGTATTTCAGCAGTGCAACAATTTTTTTCGGCACCCTGTAAAACAGCTAAATCGGGGTTTTATAACTTTTTTTTAAGTAAACACCGATTTCGATACATGATACACCATTGTAAAGGTAGAAAATCTACATTTTTATATGTAGAGCTATTGGCGCATCCCATAAATTTTGCAAGTGTATATCTAAGCGTATCCTTTAAAGAGCACGGACATCAAATAAAAAACTTGTAGAGAACAAGAAATTTCTAAGCAAAAAAAAACAGAACCGACTTTACTTCTCATCTAAAAATTTAAAAGTACAGTTAATTTCTTAATGATTCAATGAACGGATCTAAACCAAATTGGTATGGTTTGCTTTAAAAAAAGTGGTCCAAATTTATGTGGTAAAATACAAAAAAGAAAAAAATATTCCGACGAATTGATAACCTTTTCCTTTCTTTGAAGTCGGTTAAAAAGCCGATTTAGTTATTTAAAAAAAAAATACACTCCCGAAATACTCTCATTGTAGCATATGTATGTATGTATTCTGCACGTTATCGATGATTTTTTAACCGCAAAATTTTATTAACAAAAATTGTTACCACTACTTGTTACCAAAATTCAAGGTACGTTGGTAACGTTGTCAATATATTCAGCTACGAAGTTTTGTAGAAATTTTTTTACTGAATATTTTTCGGGATAATATCTTGTAACCAGCTTATAAGATAGTAACAATATTTAACGGTTACAAGAGTGCACAGAATGCTGAAAGGGTTTACAAATTTACAGAAACTTTATTACCTGCTAAGCAATTTTTCTTGCCACCACAGAATAGACCTGCTCTAGTTTTCAAAATCACTAGGAAGAAATTGAAATTTTTTTTCGGCTACGCTCTAATGAGCATTCATATTAATATGGTATGTAAGTATGTAAATGTGCATAATAAAGAATGGTTGAGCGCGTCGTATGCTCACATTGAACTCTGGCAAATTATCGCAAAGAAAAAAAAAAATAGATTAGAAAAAAAATCTAAAGCAAATACGCTAACGCCTTGAGTGACAATGACGTCTTCATTTAACCGCATATTTAGATACACTCATACATAAGTATGTACATTAGAGTGGTCCGAAAACAGTAAAGTTGGAATTTTAATGCCGGAGTGGCGGATTCTTCTTTATTATTGGGAATCTCCTGGAGAGAAACAGAGTTTTCCGATCGAAAAATATTGATTTTCAAGAATTCTACGCCATTTTTCGGTATATAACAATCCTAGGGGGTGGCGGCATTAAGATTCCGATCGAAAAATATTGATTAATTCATGAAATCATTTCTACGAAAAGTTGAGCACTGCCTATTTTTTTGTTCTATTTAAAATTAAAAAAAGTAGGTGTATATTTTTTCGGTATAGAACAACCCTAGGGGGTGGCGGCATTAAAATTCCGACTTTACTTTTTCTTCACCCATTAGCATTTTTGGACCACCCAAATGTACATACATACATGTGTTAATTTATTTGTACTTTTTCGTTTTACTTAAGCGTGTATTTTATGTTAAATCTATTTTTGTAAACCTCACAATCGTCTAACAAAATGCAGACTACAATAAATAACACAACAAATAAAAGAAATATTTTTTGGCTGAAAAATAAAGAAACTAGCAAATATTTCTGACAAATTTTACACTAAAGACAGGATTTTTTTTTTAAATTTTTCTTTCTTCTTTTTTTAGCGTAAATCAACTGCATATAAATATTTGCATACATTTAACGTGACTACGAACGACAGCTAAGCCGGTTGTACACTGCGTATACGTAATCCAAATTTCTTCAACATTATAATCTTGCACTCAAACAACAAGTGGTTTGTTTCTACTGGCAAGTAAGCATCTTTAGGAAAGCAAGTGTGCTTTTCTCATACATATTTGGTTTTATAATCAGCGCACTATGATCTATTTGTATGATTGGTTGTGTGACATCGGATTTGTAGAAGTGGAGTACCGTTTTCAGGCTATTAAAATTGTCTGGATTTTATAGTCAAGGGATTACTTATCACAAACGACAAGTTTATTTTAATGATTTACACATTTTTCTAAAAACAGTGTGTCGTTATAGTGATAATATGTTGTATTTGTAGTGCCTTCACGATAGTATACATATGGCTAAGATATTTATTTGTAGCATCCGAAAAAAATCTGAGCAGCAATCATTAGAAATCAGTGGCTAGAAGCTGACCCAAAAGAAAAAGCGGACTCATTTGTTGAGTAAAAATGCCTCCACACGTCGGTGAAGAGGGAGATGAAACCAAATGATACTTATTGCGTTTTCAATACTTGCAAAGTCTAGATTTGGCTTCATCAAGCATACACTTCTTATAGTTTTCAATGTTTAGGTATCAAATAATGGTTAATTAGATAGCTTTAGTTTAAAAATATTTTTTTTTATGTAATATTGTAAATTGAATTTGTTAGTTAAAAGTAAACTTATCCAATACTACTTTCCATACAAATTATATCGATAAAAAATATTATCAATGCGTTAATATTTTAGCATAAGGATCTCAGTATTCAGTTAAACAAAATGAAAATAAAAAATTCTGAAAAATAATATTAACAAAAATATCGTCAATATTCTACAAAAATAATATTTTTGAAACAGATTAAAAAAAATTACTTTTTGAATGTAATAAATTTAAAAATATTTGGCATAAAAAATTAGGTGGAAACCCTATTAAGAATATCCATATTAAATTATTTTAGTTAAATTGTGTAGAATCGAAAATAAGTGGCAACCTTACACTAATATTTTAAGAGATAACACTTATACGCAAAGCATTGTTAGTGTATATTATATAAATTTTCTAGAAATAAATTAAATAAATATTCGACCAAAAATAGGTGGCAACCCTATTCACAAATATTTCTGAATTGGGGATTTTCAAAACGCTCATTATTTTATACACAGATTACGAAGAGCTGTTAAATTTAAAACTAATTTCGAATAAATGGCAACATTATACGAATATTTTCGGAGATAACACCTATCTAGATAACTTTAAAATGTAAAACATTATCTGAATATAAGCGTCATTAAAGTTATATGCAATTTGTGATTTATGACCTGCTCTCGGACGCCATATAGGAACATCATCGGCATAGGCCTAGTAGTAAGCATTAGTCCAATTAAGAATGATTCCAGATGATACTCCAGTAGTTTCTACCATTTGTTCTTTTGCAAATCGGCAACTTTTCAGCCAAAGTCTGTTGGATTCCATCTTAATTCTAACAGGTCTATTCTGCGCTGGTAATAAAAAGTTTGTAACCGGTAAATAAAGTTGCTGTCAATTTTTAAACCTTCGCATTCTGTATACTCTTGTAACCGGTAAATTTTGTTACCTTCTCATAAGCTGGTAACAAATTATTGCCCCGTGAAATATGCAATGCCAGGATTTGCACAATTCTTCATAGCTGAATTGCTGAATATTTTAACTGCATTACCAACGTACCTAATAGCGCGGTGACAAGAACTGGTAACATTTTTTGGTAATACAATTTTCCGGTTACAAAATCTTCGGTAACGTGCAGAATCGACCTGTAAATAATCCTTAACTACGTCTAGCAGTTTGTATTTTACCGAGCCACCCTAATTATGGTGCGAAAAAGCCATACATACTGTCAAATAGAGTTAAATCAAGTTTAAAGCAGCATTTATGTAAGCAAGAGGGATGTGTAGAAGAGAAAGTGTTGATTCCAATTACTGTTAAAATATTACTAAATTATATGCCTGCTGTGATACAATTTCTCTACAGTTTCATTATTCACATGCTGTGCGTTAATGACTCAGCTACTGTGCGCTCAACTAACCAACAAGGCTGAAGGATACACTTTACAAAAATACTGACCTGCCCAAAAATAAAGTGAAAAGGCTCTATTTATAACACCGTGCGACAGTAAATTTTACACACACAAAATTAACATATTCGCGAAAATATGGACAAAATATAGCAAAACTGGATTTTTATTTTTTTCACTCAGAAGTCAGGAAATTTTTAAAGGACTTTGAAATTTCAAAAATATGACCAATTCAAAAAATTATTAAAAAATTTCAGTGCGATGTGGAATAACAATGTGGGTATTAAATAAAAGAGAAGATCCCGTAGAATAAAAAAATAAATTTTTTTGGTGCATAATGACGAATGGGTATGGAAAATTTCCTTTTAAAATTTTATCCCTCAATATGCTTGAAAATTTGTAATATTTATTTTTGGAAAAATTATACATTAAGGACTTATATACACACTACCACATCTTCGAATTTCGTCCGCCTAATTTTATTAATTAAAAAAAAAATCAATAAATTTAAAAGCGCATTTTCAATACTTATTCGTTCTTGTAAACCAAAAAATGTTTTTCAATTCTACAGAATTTTCTCTTTCATTTGGTACCCATATTGTTATTGTACATTCCACTAATTTTTTTAAATAATTTTTTGAATTAACCATATCTTTAAAATTTTAAAGTCCTTTAAAAAAAATCTGACGTCAGAGTGATGGACTAAAAACGAAGCTTTACTATATTTGGTTCATTGTTTCGTGAGTATATTGATTGTTACGTGTGTTTCGATTTTTTTTTTTTTTGGTTTTTGTCGCACGGTGTAATCGTATTTTCGATAATTTTAGCACCTACTCTTGTTTTTATAATAAAAGTAAATGCCAGAGCTGTTTCTTGTACTTGAAGTTTGATGGTAAACTACGCAAAAGAGAATTGCTAATGAATAACCGGAAAAGAAGAAGGAAGCAAAAGAAGACAAGCAAATAAAAAAATAAAAATTGGCACTCGCAAGTCAAGCAAATCGAGTGCAATTATTGTTGGTGTTGTTACAGCAATACGGAAGCTGTGCGACAGTCAAGTGTTTGAACAAAAAATTGCACATGCCTTTTGAGTGTGTGTGCGTGTGTATATTTGTTTTGCTTTTAATGCAGCTTCTACGACATATTAACACCGATTTGTTTATGTAATATGCTGATTTATTGATTGAGCAATGCGTAATTGAAGGAATTTTTCTTTTTGTTATTGTTGCTGTTTTGTTATTTTACTCTTTTTTGCTTCTAAGCCGACAAAAATTGCCAGCCATGGCACTATTGCTTAAATAATCGATATTGCAGCGAAGAAAAGCAACAAAACACTACCAAGATACGTATGCCAGTATAATGGCATTTACAAGGCTTAAATGTGCCAAATTGTGTCAGCAACAACAATAACACACAGCCTAGCGAAAACAAATTTACAACAGCACGCCTGTAAGTAGGCTATAAAGCGTATGAAAACTGTCAAAAATCTATGTCAACTGCGCTGCTGCGTATTAGTCGTCCTTACAACAAAAAATTTTCAACATAAATTTTCACTTTCCTTGCGATAACAACAACGTTTCGTCGTCGTAACTTTTATGAAATTTCAGCAAATTCTACATCATTCGCATTTTCACGTTTTATTTTTTTTTTCTGCGCTATTTGTTGTAGGTGCACTACTTTTCACTTTCACATTTGTTGGATTTTCCAAAGCTGCCTCCCTTTTTCGCCTGCTGTTGCTGCTGCTGCGACACGCAATCAATTCATCGATTCTTTGCCACTTTGCACGCACATTTCTCCATCAAATTTTATTTCGCACCACTTCCCAATACACTGCATTTGCCTGTAAATTATATTTTTTGTTTAATTTATTGCACACATTTTTCGCTACTGACTGCTTCTTTTTCTTGTTCACAGATTTTCACTAAAACAATTTCCTAATTAAAATTGGCATTTGCTTTGTGTTGTTGCTGCTTGTATGCACAAATTTCCTTTTTCCTGTGTGTGTGTGTGTGCGTGCGTGTGTGTATTGCAGACAACGCAAACGTTCGCCCACTTGCGCGTTGCCTTCTGGTTCGTTGCGCGTTATCCGCCGTTACGAGAGCAACTGACACGGCCGAAAGTGTTTTTAGCTCAGCCATTTGGTCGTAGTATTGGGCGAATTCGCTGGCCATTCTTATGCACGTACATACATATTTTGCCTCTCATCGTGGCATTTCCCACTCGGAGTTCGAAAATGCACACCTGTGTTCCACCGCAACAGCGAATCTAAACAAAA
>NW_016163260.1:0-37586 GCF_001687245.7 Rhagoletis zephyria | reverse complement strand
AAAAAAAAATGCTTTCGGCACAACAACAACAACATCCGTATATACAGAAAAAATATCTGAACTAAAAAAACGACAAAGACCCACAAAATGTCAAAGGCAAACACTCGAGTAGTCATTTGATCAGCAACAAACTGATTTGTACACAAATACACCATCAAATATGTGCGTATGTATGTATGTAAAAATGCATTTGAATTCGCAAAAAGGACATCAGCAAGCAAGCAAAAAAGTCCAGAGAAGAGCACTTCACTTTCAACGCGACTTGAAGACGTAAACAGCAACGAAGGTAAAGGCGCAAAAACACATACACATGTATGTATGTATGAACACACGTACACACACATGTATTAATACAGCATAGGGTTTGTTTGTCGCCTTATTTTTTCGCCTTCCAACTGTCTAAGCCAGTGGTCTCATTCGCATTGTCTTTTGCCTAGCTTTTATGCAAGAAAATGTTCTACAACATTATTCACACACTGGATTTTATATTAACATTCATACTTATTTATACATACATATGTATGTATGTGTTCACATACATACGTTGGTAAGCAGACATTTGCATGACTCCAATGTGTTTTTTTCGGTTGATATCTCTACTAAAATATAGAATTGAGTTGCCAACATGAATCCCCATGTGGCATCTACCAGTTGGTAGTAACCTGCACTTTCTCATCTGTCAGCATTTTGCTTTACAGTATTTCGCCGGTTTTCTATATTCCACCTCTCTGCATTGCAATTTAATTTGTTTGTTTGAAAATTTCTTTTGTTTTACATTGTTTGATGATGTCACCAACTCGCGACATTCGCCCTAAAGCAATGCAGAGACTTTCAGTACTTTCGGAAAATTTAATGAATTTTACGCCATTTGACTGCCAGATGCGGCTGTAGTTGTCACGTGACAGTTTAAGAATTTCGAAAATGAAAGAATAATTTATTTTGCAGACCTCCTTAAGTCTGTTAAATAAATATGAATATACATAAATAAAATAATATATATACTTACATATATAAATAATAGCTCAAACATGATTTTTATTACATTATTTTAATATTAATTTTAATTAAAAATAAATTAAATTTTCTTAAATCCAAGTTAATTTTTCATCTACCATTTATTGGGTGGGCAAGTAAGTTATAAATGATTGTCAATAAAGGACACCAATAAACTATAATCTATAGCTACGGTGACCATTCCTACCGAGATTTTTAGAAAATTGTCCCGTTGAATATTTTTTTAAAAGTCGCGACGTATAAGTGTGCAGATTTTTCATATTTGTGCCGATTATGTCCAGATTTTCAATGTTTTCTTTATTAATTTAAAAACAGTCTCCCTGTACTCTGACCCAAAAACAATTTTTCTTACAAACGTGGCAGCACATTCGTTATCACAAAAAACATTCTTGGCTGACTTTTTTTTTTAAGATTTCTATATTTGTTTGTTAAGTTTTGTCTTTTTTTATGAAATAGTTCTAACTTGAATTTAGTGAAATTATAGAAAATAATACGAATTCCCTCAAAAAATGCATGGATATGAAAAATATAAGCTTTAGATACAGTGGCAAAAATATAAATAGGGAGGTGACATTTTAGCGTTATTTGGCTATTACCCTTCGATTATTTCATGTTTATTATTTTTTATGACAGTGTAGCTAGCTATACAGATCACAACGAATACGAATAAAGCGAGCGACTGCGGAAAACGGTCGGAGTGGGCAAACAGACATGAGTCATTGATCCTTCCCCATTGGGATGCTCGATTGCATGCCACACAACGGGTCAAAACTTATCTCAGAAGTTCGCACCCACCCGCCTTATAGCTGAGATCTTGCACCATCATCAGTCTACCGCTTGTTCCGGTCGATGCAGAACGTCCTTACGGCAGTACGCTTCACTTCTGTTGAATGTAACAACATTTTGCTGAATATTTTGTTGGTCTCCGAATCGAGCAATTTTATTGGCGCAGAATCCATGCATTACGAGAAGAGTGGGAAAAACTCTGAAGCTATCATTTCATGGATGTATGTATGGACAAGTTTTAGGAATTTATTTTTTTTTATTTGATTTTAATTGCCATATTTTAAACGTAGGTTATTCTTTAATAAAAACGAAGAACCAAAAGAATTTAGATAAACTCATTTTAGAGCCTTAGGTGCCTGGCGGACCTTATAAAAATGTGCCTTTATGCCATATTAAAACATAAAAGCCTCCAAAATTTAAAGACAAATTTTTTTTATCCTTTAATAATTCGAGCAAAATCCGCTTAAGATAATAAGTCTATGTCTGTTCTTGAAGTTTTTACTTATCCCATCTGAATGAAAGATGAGGAAACCTGTTTCAAACTTTTGTGCCATTTCGCGGAAATAGCACAAAGAAATGTGGGAGACAAAAAGGTACAAATTTCTACAATAAAATGGTAAAATAGTAGACAACACAAAAAGGTATACTTTAAGGAAACGAGACATGCGGAGCATAGTCTGCGCGCGAAGTTTGTTTACCAAAGCAACTGGCAAATTAAGAAGATGATGAATGTGGCAGCAAATTAAGTAAAATTCAAAACTATAAACATATTTACGGGGTATGCAAATTCTCCGTTAGATAGCTGGTAATGATAAGCATTGAAAAATGTTGGGTAAGCAAAGAAATAAGCGTTGTAGTATTTAGCTGAAAATGTTGATGTTCTCGTCATAATCTCTGATTGGAGTGCCAGGCCAAAATAACAAAGGGAGGTAAACAAAATGATTGCTTTTGTAATTTTCGAAAAAAAAACTGTTTTTTTTATTTACATACTTTGTTGTTGTTATTACTTAAATATTTAATACACTTAACCACTCATCATATCTGTTTGCACGCATTACAAAGTTGGTTTTTTGATACGTATTTTTTCATTATTTAGAAGCGGCGCAACGGGCGCTAAAAGTAGTAAGCCACCCACACAGTGATGACAACAATAAATTTTCTATTCATACGCAAACACCGTTACACAGAAAGTGTTCTAAACGTCGCCACGTTGCAAGAAACTACTTGCAAAAATATAAAGCGCAAAAATGCATTCGCTAAAGTCAGAGCGTAGAAGGGTGGTGTCGACTATTCAGGGCGCGCCCGGAATTTTTTTTGCATATCTATTTGCATTTTGTAGCATTTTGAAGGGAGCTTTGCTGTTGTTGGCGATTTTTTTGTGCTTAGCCAGACTTAGTGTGGCTTGTTGGCGCCGGAGTGCACAGTGAAAGCTTGTTTTAAAGAAAATCTTAAACTTTGTAATAATAAAAAAAACTTTATAAAAAAAAATGTAAATGTAAATTGAAATTATTAAAAATAAATTAAATATAGTGGAGTTATTTTGGTCAGCAATGTGCGATTCCTAGGATTATATACAAAACTTCATGGTTTAGGCCGAAGATATGTTGCACTAGATAAAGTTAAAATTAAAAGTGTTTTATAAAGTGCTATAAAGAAAAAATGTATAATGAGGAAGTACAATCAAATCAAAAGGGCTTAAATTCAATTACGCCTTCTTCTTTTGACAATGTAGGTTGATTTTGAAAAACGGCTCTTTGCACCCCGAAGCTCTTTGATGACTTCGCGAATGAAATATACCAGAAAAACATTAAGTGGTATAGATTTAGAAACATTTTGCTTTTTAGAACTTTTCTTTGCAAAATTATTTAGCCTTGTCCGACATCCTGAAGGCCAAATTAGCAGACTTGACTTTTAATTAAATTGCACTCACACTCCAATCAAGACCACTGTGTCACTCTTCTTCAATTTCTTTGCGAATTTCTCTCCCTTTTTTTTATTTCAACAGAAACCGAGCTCTGCTCCATCACAAATATTCACTTATTTCTAGCTTCAGTCGCCCCTTTTGTCACAATGCCTGCTTTCTTTGCCTTCAACCGCAGATCCAGCGTGAATTTACGAGCTTGTCGCCTGACTCAGTGACTTCTTTACCCAGTCAAAGACACAGTGGCTTGTTGCAAGCGTTGATAGCGTTGAAATCTTTCATTGCTATTGTTGCTGTTATTGTAAGCCACCCGCATGTTGCCACTTCTTCATACACTGCATGCTGCATTTATTTTGCATTTCATTGTTATTGTTACTATAGTTGTTGCTGTTGTTGTCTGTTGTCTGTTCAACGCTCTCACAAAAGAATTTACGCATACGGGTAGGGCTCGAGTTTTTCCACCATCACTAAATGCATTCAAACATGCAATACGCACGCACACTTATTTACTTGCTTGCACAATGATGTCGTCATCGTCGTCGCCGTCATCCTCGTCGTCGTCGTTGTCGTCAGCCATGTCTTCGTCGTCGGTCTGCTCCTTTGTATTTACCAACCAACCAACTTTAAAAACAAGCAACTTTTGTGTTAAATTTGTGGCTCTTGATCATACATATAGTGAGTAATTGTTGTTGGCGGTTTCTTCTCTCTTCGGTTGCTTGGCGATGATTTATTTTCACTTTTGTCGAAAAGTTGTTGCCGCAGCGCGAAGTCACAAAGCCAAGCGAGACATATACTACATAGTATAGTATAGTATAGTATATAGAAGCTGAGTAGAGCGATTCAGTGCTTTTTCTCACCCATTTTCGCTCGTTAGTTACGCTTGAGTCAATTTTGTTGTGATCATTTTTCTTTTTTTTGCACTTACTTTACTTTACGTAAATTTACGCGTTTTAAAGAAAAAAAGTTTGGGTTGATGTAAGCAAATACGTAGATTTATCACTTAGAGTTCGCTAACTCGACAAAGTTAGAAAAAACAAATTGGGCGATTGTGAAAGTTAAAATATGGGGGCTGTAAAGCCTAGTTAAAGAATTAGATTTTCTATGGCGTACTTTTTGTAGGTAGGTAGGTTTTCCCCCTTTAACTTGTTTGAATAGTTTCTGAAATAAAGTTTCCTTACTCGTGGAGTCATTCACAAAATGACCGAGTCAAGCGGTTAAGAGAACTTCTAAGCTTTTTGAGACCCTTCGGCAACTGCAGCTAGTAAGAAATTCAAATTTCCAAAGCAATGGACATCAGTCAAGCTGTAGCATTCTAGGGGCTGTTTTCTCAAGAAGGATTTAAAATTTATGTACCCTTTGAACTCAATTTATGTTCTGAAAAATGTGTGGAGGGCAGATAAATTTTAAAAGCCACTTAAGAAAACGGCACTAAGCTCCTTAGTAGAATACGGAAGAGTTATTGTCTTGAACATACTAGTCGTCAAGTGAATTTGTCTAATCACTTCCCTGGTAAGGGCTTTTTTTATACATATATAGAACTGTTAACAATGTTCGGCCGGAAACAAAAATCCGATTTGGAAAGTCGTAATCTTTGTCTAGTCGAGACCTGTTAGTGACAAAAATATCCGATCTGTAAAAAGCGTCGCCGGAAAGCCTGGACTGTCTGTGGCCGTCACCGCCTCGAGTATCTACTGCACTCAGAGGCACGCACTCTGTGATTATGATTTTCGAGAAGCACCAACGCAGACCACAGAATGCTTCCGGTCCTAAAGACGTATTTAAGGACCCCACGCGTGCCAACTCGTCAGCGACCGCGTTGCCTTCGATCCACAGTGGCCCATCTCTCTTGGCTATCTGAAGAGGTAACTAGGGAGACGGGTTACAAATGCTTTTCAAGATTTAATTTGGCACAGATTTGCTAAAACTTCAGCCTGTAATGCCGTAGGTGATCTGCCCAAGGAAATTGCGAGTTTGGTGCCGCGTTCATAGACACCTGCACCTGCTCATTCTTCTATCCTTAACCATCCATCTACCGATGTACACATGTATCTGGGATCAAGTTCCGGGTGTGCGTTTGCCCAATCTTCGCAATCTGATTTTTTTACATGGAACTCTCTGCCAAAGCGAATACCTTTAGTTATGTAGCCAGAAACTCCACATATTTCCAAACCTGACATCTTAACAACAACAAAATTTTCTCACCGTTTCTTTTTAGCGAAAAGGACAAACAAAAGGCGAAATTTTTTAGTAGTAGCAATACCACCATAATTGTTTAACTAATTTTGCAATTATCCTCAGCAGCAAAATAATGCCAATAGATTATTGCTTTATATTTACCAATCAATCAAACGCTGATCGAACTCTTAGCTGCTAAATAAATTGGCCGCTTCAACAAGCAAATAAATGAAAAATGCTCTTTATTAGGCAGCTAAAAAATTCACCAAATGTGTCAATAAAGTATATTTTGCGCAACGTTGCTTCACTTTTTGGATATTTTTTCATTTCGAAAATGCAAATCAAGCGGATGTGAAGGTTGAATACGGGAGCGAGGGCTGTTCAGCAAGACGAAGAGGTGAAAGTTTAATATAAAAAAACGCTGCACGCCAAAGCTATGCTAAAAATTCAATTTAGTCATTATGCGAAATATAAAACAACACCAACAACAATGCGGCATTTGGTGCACACGGTGTGTATGCAGAAGTAAGTGTCGAGCTGGGCAGAGGCTAAAGGGGCATAAAGCAGACGCCTTGGCACAGCTGCGGGCGAAATCAAAGCTAAATCAATTCGTTAGCTGACAGATTCCAACGAAATATTTGATGGCAATGGCAGTGGCAGCAGATACAACAGACAGGCGAACGTACACAGAGCCAAAATTATCTAATAAAATAGAATAAAGGTAAAAGAAGATATCTCTGTGGTTTTGCTTAAGAAGAAAGCCTTCTTATTTTTATGCGATTATAATTTCAATGACCGGTCTTGGGACCACCTCTGAGGTACTCGCTTTTTTAAAAAATATAAAACGGGGCCCAAAGTTATGCCGTAACGTACATAAAAAATATATATTTATTACGACGAATGGATAACCTACTCCTTCCTTCAAGTCGATTAAAAATTAAGAAAAAGTACTTTAAAATGAAGTCAATAAGACATTTCATTAAATTAAGAAGTTTTTCTTTTAAAGCAAAAACATATTATCCTTATGGTTTTTAAAAGGTATTCCTATAAATAAAATTAATAAAAATGTTCACATAAAATCAAAAACGGATCGCAATCTGTTTCCCTCTTTTACCACTTAGCCTGGACACTTTCTATAGAGACAATCTTCATGTCATATTTTTTCTCTGTGTGGAGCGGGTGTTGGGTGCGTCGATGATATTGGCAACAGCTGCCAGTTGGCTGCCAAAAGCAACAACAGCGAAAAAACATGAATAACAGTTTAGTGGAAATGAAATCAAAAATGCTAAAAAAAAAAACACAGACAGTGTTGAGTTTTTAGAGTTGTGAGGCCAATGGGGGGAGGCTGCCAACTGTGCTAATGTCGCTTTTTTCTCTCTCTGCTCGTTTTTGTGTGTCTGTGTGCTCGTCTGCGGGCGCCGCCAGCAAAGCCTAATCAATAACGTTTCACGCTATTTGTGGTGTTGAAAAAACGTTTAGTTGTAAGTTGGGGAGGGCGGCACACGGGCCAACTTTAAAATATTGCAAATATGCGAAATAAAATTCAAACAACACAAAGCGAGCGGCAATTGAGTTTATAAAAAAATTTGATATACGAGCTGGTAGAGGCCAAAGGATGTCGCACAGCGTGCGATTGGCTGAAAAAAAAAAAAACAAAAATGTAATAAAACGATATTTTATTGCATAAAAATGTGGCTGGCGAAAGTGGCGCTTTGTGTCCGAAAATGTAATAATTTGGCGTAAAATCGAAATTTGGAATGGCGTAGAAGCAAGTGAGGGTAGCACATAAAATAACCTCGATTTGCATGTGTTTGGAAGATATATGGCTTTTTAGCGAAAAATAAAATCATTTTAGAGTTGTGTATAAAAAATTTCAATATAAGCAGATGTGATCAAATTCACTGGATTATTTACTACTTTGAGTGTCTGCATGGTTCTGATACTCAATGTAGTAGATTAGGCATTATTATTACTACGATATTATTTTGAAATGATTATAATAACGGTTGTTTGTAACAGCCTAAAGGAATCGAGAGAGATATATAGACAAATGTATACATAAATCACCAGAATGAAAAAAAGAAATCGATTAAGCCAAGTCTGTCCGTCTGTGCACACGATAACTCGAGCAAAAATTTAGATATCCCAACGAAATTTTCTGCATAGGTTGCCCTTTATTCAAGGTAGGTTGCTATTGAAAATGGGCAAAATCGGACTGTAAGCCCCCCCTGTAAGCCCCGGTATTTTCGAAAAATGCAAAAACTATGATATTTCAGTAAATATTGGATCCAAATTGTTCAAAATCAGTATATGAAGTAGAATTTTGGTGCAAAATAATACTGTTATGAAATTTTTGGAAAAGGGGAGGGATCCCGCCCACTTATGATGAAATACTGTATCTTAGTAGCCGCTTCACCAATCCTTACCAAGCCTTGCTTAGAATCCAGCTAAGAAATTTGTTGAAAATCTTCGAAATCGGGCAATATCCCAGCCCACCTCCCATATAACGGTGTTTTACAGAAACACGTAAACTACACGATAAATCAGTAACTACTGAAGCTAGTTGACTACAAATCGATTATTGCAGAAAATTAGATTATTATAAGTTTTTGGATTTTTATGACCAAAAATGTGTATCTCGTTAACCGATTTTTCAATTTCTACCAAACCCGTTCATTTACTCCAAGTTAATACTTACAACAATAAATAAGACTGTTTAGGCTTTTAGGCAGCTTAAGGAAAGTTGGAAGGACGATAGTTGATACCTGTAAAAAAAGTAAAATTTTAACAAAAGATTTCGCGTATTCAAAGCTAAAACATTTCCGAATAAACAAAATCCACAACCTTGATAAACAGTTTTTGTATTCTTTGGTGCCTGTCACATTTTCTGCGATGATTTTGGACTTAATGAATTTCCGTATCATTGACCAGAAACGGCTAGAAATAAAAAAGGTAGTCCAATCTTTTGGGAACCATGCATTTTTAATTTTTCATCAATATATAATGTATAAAAAAAAGTGAACCTAGCAACATTTCAGTCTGAGCTAACGATATATCAAGGCTTTTATTAAAAAAAAAAATTCAACTAAGTAAATCCTAATAGAGTAAAGAAAACTGGAATTCCTTTGCCTTCAAAACGATATTTGAAAGAATGGAATAAGGAATGCTCTTGCCGATGGTTGACCTAAAACGTTTACTTCGTCATTTAACTTTAAATTTGGGCTCTAGAATATAGAAAAGTATCTAAGTCTGAAAGTGTTCATAAGTCTTCTTTTTATACAGATATTAAAAACAAAATGAATACCGTCTTTCGTTTGAAGACACACGAACGTTTGCTGCATCTTTTGAAAGAGGAAATATGTGCCTTTTAAATTAAAACAAAAATTATGCAATAGAATTTACATAAATTCATACATATGCATTGCCTCTCCATTCGCTATACGCCATGCCTTCGCTCAGCCAAGAGTGCATGAAGGATGTCGCCTTGCAGCTTAATTTACATTTTTAATAGCGACAACACACGCTACGTTGCATCACCATTATAATGAATATAAGCGCAGAGTTACATCAACGCTTACATAGATACCCCTTCACACACACACACACACATACACACAAAGAGCGAAAGTTCTGAAATTCAAGCAGACGACGTAAGAGCCAGCAACAAAAGCCAGCCAAAAGCCAAAGCAAGCAAGTGCGCATTGGCAGCTCAAAGTTTAACTGATTGTGACTTTTGTTTGTACGCTCCGGGCACACAATATCCATAGCACATTTTACGGCGCTGCTGAAGAACATGATGCCAGTGATTTTAGCTGTCAAATGCCTTGCCAAGAGCGTGTCCTTTTAAATGAAAAGTAATAAAGTTAAAATGAAAATTAATTTTCTAGTTACACAAATACGGGTCATTTGCTGCCAGANTTATACGCCATGCCATCGCTCAGCCAAGAGTGCATGAAGGATGTCGCCTTGCAGCTTAATTTACATTTTTAATAGCGACAACACACGCTACGTTGCACCACCATTATAATGAATATAAGCGCATAGTTACACCAATGCTTACATAGATACCCCTTCACACACACACACACATACACACAAAGAGCGAAAGTTCTGAAATTCAAGCAGACAACGTAAGAGCCAGCAACAAAAGCCAGCCAAAAGCCAAAGCAAGCAAGTGCGCATTGGCAGCTCAAAGTTTAACTGATTGTGACTTTTGTTTGTACGCTCCGGGCACACAATATCCATAGCACATTTTACGGCGCTGCTGAAGAACATGATGCCAGTGATTTTAGCTGTCAAATGCCTTGCCAAGAGCGTGTCCTTTTAAATGAAAAGTAATAAAGTTAAAATGAAAATTAATTTTCTAGTTACACAAATACGGGTCATTTGCTGCCAGAGATATAGCTGTCAAATGATTGGAATGTATCTACGTTGTACTATGTATGTAAGTATGTATGTTAAGTAAGTCAGTGGGGGCGTATGAGCAACCCGAAGGAGTATTATGTAACTCGTTAGGTGGCCATTTGTGCTGCAGCTTTATTTGGTGCTAATCAAAATGTCAAAATACTAATGCCAGCTGTCAAAACCACAGCTCTGAGGCAGTATGAAAGCAGAGAATCGGCAGATTGAGCAACAACAATAATGTTGCATGTATGTATATATGTATCTATGTACACTTTGCCTGCACAAGCACCTGGGGCCCCTACATACAACATACAACACAGCACACATGCTGATTATTTTGAATTGACTTTGTATACAGCGGGCTGTTTTTGAACGCTCTAAATATCTACCACAAATTTTTTTTTTTTTAATTTGCCTTTTGGGTAATGTTTCTTTTTTGTTTTGACTTAATATTTACTCGACTCAAATCAAATCGATTGTTACTAATGCAGGCAGTGATTTAGAAAACAGCAACAGTGATTTCCCCATATTNTACCACAAATTTTTTTTTTTGTTTTGCCTTTTTGGGTAATGTTTCTTTTTTGTTTTGACTTAATATTTACTCGACTCAAATCAAATCGATTGTTACTAATGCAGGCAGTGATTTAGAAAACAGCAACAGTGATTTCCCCATATTTCACCCAGCAGGCAACGCAACAAACAACCTCAAAAACCGTTCACCGCTCATCGTTGTTATTGTTGTTCGCATAAATCCCTTGACGCTAAGCACTTTAGAGAGCAAAACATTTGCCAAACCACAACGCAAGGATAATAACCGATAAATTTATGTATGTTCATATGTATGGTCATATATGTATGCGTGTATACTAAGGTGTTGCAAAAATATGAAAAAGTAAAGTCGGAATTTTAATGCTCTCACCCCCTGGGATTGTTGTACATACATCGAAAAATAATTAACCCATATTTTTTATTTTGAAATAGAAAAATATTTGAGGGCGCTCAAAGTTTTCCATACATTTTATATGGAAAAAAAACAACTTTTTGTTTCTACAATTTCTATGCTATAGAATTATTGAAAATCAATATTTTTCGAGACTTCCAATAATAATATTTATTTATTTGTTTAACCATTTTTTCATAGTAACTATATTTTATAGGTCTGCATAAAACCCCTAAAAGTACAAAGAGGGGCTCATATATAAAAAATCGCTGGTATTAAAAACAGCTTATTGTTGGAAGCCTCCTAAAGAGAAGCAGAGTTTTCCGATCGAAAAATATTGATTTTCAAGAATTCTANGTATGTATGTATATATATACTATGTTCATATATGTATGTATGCGTGTATACTAAGGTGTTCCAAAATTATGAAAAAGTAAATTTGGAATTTTAATGCTCTCACCTTCTAGGATTGTTCTACACCGAAAAATAATGAACCCCTATTTTTTGTTTTGAAATTGAAAAATATTTACAGGTCGCACAAGGAGCTCAAAGTTTTCCATGCATTTCATATGGGAAAAAACAACTTTTTGTAGAAATGGTATAGAATTATTGAAAATCAATATTTTCCGAGACTTCTAATAACAATACCCATTTATTTGTTTAACCATTTTTTCATAGTAACTAGTAGGGAGGCTCATACATAAAAAATCGCTGGTATTAAAAAGAAGCTTATTGTTGGAAGCCTCCTGAAAAGAACCAGAGTTTTCCGATCGAAAAATATTGATTTTCAAGAATTCTATACCATTTCTATGAAAATTTGTTTTTTCCCATATAAAATACATGGAAAAACTTGAGCGCTTTGAGCGACCTCTAAATATTTTTTGATTTCAAAACAAAAAAATGGGTGTATACTTTTTTTGCCCTAGAGGGTGACAGCATTAAAATCCCGACTTTACTTTTTTTTTCGCCACCCTAGTGTATACCCAGAATCAAAACCCACATCAGTAATAGCACGCGCACATATATGGACGGCAGCTAATGCAGCCAAATACCTACATATACATACACGACTGCACACACTAATACAAAGTTGTGGAGATTTAGTTTGGCGGCATTTCGTGCGCTCATCTGTGCCGTCAGGTTTCTAGCGCACAAAGCCACTCGTATCGATATCCTGCCCCAATATTCATAGACGCTAGCGTATATTTCGTTGTAAGTAGCGCCATTGTAAACGCTTAGTTTGAATGTGCATAAATCCTGTTTAATACCAACACATGTACATACATACGTGTGAGTGTGCAAGTTGGCTGTGTGGTTTTTAGTTTGCTGTTTGTATTTGAGTTGGCAAATCAAACGAATTGCAAATGCCATTTAAAACGTTGAAGCGAGTTCATTTGGAAAATTAAGGCAATCACAATTGATTTGGCGTGGCAAAGTTTTGCCTTTGGAATTTTCGCATAGGCTTCCTTTTACTAGCACATTTTATTGATTTTTTCGCGTTTGCGAATTAAAAATTGCTTCTGAATTATGAAATGGTGCGAATAGTAGAGATTTCGGTAAATTTTTAGTAAATCAGATTTAGTGGAAATATTTAGTAAGAGAATTTAGGCGGAATCTTCATTGAATCTCGAATGTGCAGGAATAATAGCGGCGCACAGTGGTCTGAGAGTGGCAAAAAATTCTAATTTTGAAATGTATGGAAATATCCAACTAAGTAGTTGACTCGATCTTTAACATGCCTACTAACAGTTTTTAAAGATTTTTTTTCCTGATAAAAACTACTGTAGAAATGATCAAAGATTCTCTTATTTTTTCCTAGTCCTTACAGGGTTAAGGATATTTGTGTGATATTATGCATTTCTAGAGTTCTTCTGTGGAGTATAAGTAGCTTGCGGCGCCGTTCGGTTGAGGGTGATTAGTTCAAAAACACTTTGTACACTTTAAACTAATGGCAAGACAAATTTCAGCTGCATCCGCCTGCGTCCACATCGTCAATCTTCCATAGATTGAACGCTTCATAGTGGCAGATCCCTACAAGAGTTGCAGGAAATTTTTTTTGCTGAATTTGGCTATTTGAAACATTGTCATTACTGAAAGAAAATGTATGAAAACTGGTAAACATTTCGGAACTCCACGCCCACTACAATAGGGGACGGATATGGTAAATGTTATCTGATTCCAATAAAATTCGGTTTGTAATTTGGACTAAGCTAGTAAGACAAACATAAATCTGAAATATGGTAAAAATCGACCAACTGCCACGCCCACGGGCTATCCGAATTTTGTTTTCTAATGTGGAAAGGACTTGTAACCATTCTTCAAAAATTGACATCAGAGTCATACATGTTCAAAGGTATGAGACAACATATTGACGTGAATTTCCTTCTCTAAATTATGCAAATTCACTTAATCTGGAGACAGCTTTAAAGACACGAAATTAGACAGAAGGCCTCTTTCTTAGATTCCATCTCCTATGTCAGTTGTGTAGATTCCGAGATTTTTCTTAAAATGATAGCTGGTGATCCAAAATTTTGTAACATAGAAGTGTTACAAAATCTGGCATAACTTCAAAGTTATAGAAGATACAAAGAAGAATGTAGGTATAAAAAATGTTGCTATTTGGGGCCTCACGAATGATTTCTCTCAGTGTGTGTGCATAAATATGTGCCAAAAAATAATAAAAAAAAACCCCATCTGAACAGCTGTGAATCATAAAAATGTTTGACCAAATTACTTTTGTTCACATTCGATGGGGTTAGCTATGGGATGTATGTGTGTACGTATATGTATATGTATTCATGCACACATATGCACATACATACTGCTACAGACAGATGTGCCTACGTATTGTATGCTTGCAATGTTCAAAAACAATTGAAGCGACCAATGCGCATAATAAAGCATTTCCGGTTTAAAAGAAATTCTCACCAAACACAAAAACATTTTTTTTCCCATGTGAACACTTTAATGTAATGTTCGATGTATGTATGTAATGCATATATTCATTTTTATTTAAATAATGTATTTATGTGTTTTTTTTTAATATTCAAGCAGCTGCGCTTTCAAATGTAATTGCTTAATATAATAGTTGCCCTATAAACTATGTGAGTGAAAACTATTATGCAATTTAGTACTGTAATTAAATGCGTCAACATATTGTTTGTATTGAGTGTGAAAATAAACATTATTTAATGGTGGGGAATAAGCAATTACTTATGAAAAACTAATAATTCAATGCGATTAAATTTACTATATATTTGTTTTCGATAATCGAACTGTACTGCTGCAGGCAAAAAGGTACTGCATATGACGAGAGCGCCCTGTGAAATGTTATCTACCAATTTAAATTAAAACTGTTCGTTGAGGACAATTTATCATAAGGCCTCTACAACTACCCGAATAAACCTAATGCCGAGCAATTTCAGTGAATTTCCGCTGGATTTAAGCTTTTCTTTCGAAAATATATGGACGAATTTATTTTGTTGATTATCAAATTTTAAATTTTACTTTTTTAATTTTTTTTTAAATAAATTTTATATATCCATCAATTTCTATTCGCATCAATTAAAAAAAAAAAATTTGCTATCTAACTCAGCTGATTCCCTCTGTTTGTGGCCCACAATTATACTGAAATAAATTGCCATGCTTCTTCGAGCATCAATAACCTTATGCTCGATGACTTTTTCATTGTTATGCAAAACAAGTGCAAAGTGCTTAAATGGGCACACAAACACATAACACACAGAGAACGCGCTGGATGCTTGGTCAAGTAATAAATATTTTACACAAAGAACTATAAAAGCGAAGGAAGTGTATTGGAGAGGGAATAAAATATCAGAAGTAAAATAGAAGCAGAATAAAAATAAATAAAAAAAACAGAACTTGAACTCCACAGAAAAACATTTATTTAAATTTATGTCACAGGACCAAAGCTTGTATCGAAAAAGGGAACAGAGAGAGAGAAAGAAACACACAACAGAAATGGAGGTGTTCTATTTGAGAGTGAACAAAATATTATAGCGAGCATGGAATTGATGACAAGCACATCAAACAGAAATAAAGGAAAATAAAAAAAAATGTGGAGAAAAAATTACAAAGCTCAAGAAAAAATGGAGAAAAACACAACAGCAAAATTACGTATGTGTATGTATGTCTATGATATTCATATACATTAGGCATATGACTTTTTTCTTAAATGAAACATGCATACGAGGTATGAAAAATTGGTTTATACATTTTTTTATTCCGTTAACTGGAAATTTTCTATAAATACATATGTTTTTTATGAAATTTTCATATGTGGTTCTGAAAAAGCTTACATATATGAGCAAATCTCACGAGTTGTTTTTTTTAGTGTCACTCCCTTCGCCAGAAAAAAAAAACGTTAAAGCATTCTTCTTGTATTTATTTCAATTAATGGAGTTTCAGAAATAAGTACCATAAAAAATAAATCAAAAATTTGAACAATTTGAGCCTTAAAACTTTTATTTCGGCGGAAAAGTACAGAAATTATTCATTTTTCATTGTCACTCGAAAAAAATATAATTGTTTTTTTAATAACTTTGAGAAATTCTCGAACGAAACGTTCATATTAGAGGCAGTGGACGTTGGCATCAAATACAACATATCTGGGAAGTTGCAAGAGTTAACCACGAAATTAAAAAATGGCAGCATGCATAATATTTTACGCCGCTATTTTGTAATTTTTGAAATTTTACGATTTTTTTAATTTTAATAAGTTAAAATTAGACGGTTGAAATGTTCTTCTTGTCAAAATGAACGGACCTGATGTACTAAAACTAGTGTGTCACCAAATGAAAAAAAAAAATACATTTAGTAAAAGAGCACTATGATTTGAGAAAATAAAATTTCACTTTTTTTGGCAAACTCGAAATTCATTCTAAAATTGTTACATACTTATATACATACATACTTGAAGAAATTACTATGTGTGTGCATAAGAAAAACTGCGTTAAAGTCTCCCATGCCAATATTTAATTACTTTTAAAAAATATAATTTTTAGGTTAAGGCGTGTGATTAAACGCGATAGATGACTGTGTATGGTGCTACAGGGCGTATACGATAAGTACGCAACTACGGGTATATGAGCATTAGTGGTTATTTTTATTTTTTTAGGGCCATTTTCTCGACTGCCTGCCAAAAATTTACAGCTGGTCTGCTTTATCGACTTTTTATCGATTTCCTTTTATAAGCATGTGAGCGACAAAGTTGATAGCCAATCAAAGCATCGGTTATCTTTAACAGGCAAACTAGAAAACGGCCCTCAGCATATCTCTTTTAAATTTTCATTTAAATACAATTTCTTGCTCTTTATAAGAAAAAAACTGAAGAAAATGCATTTTCTAAGATAAGTGTGGCTCCATTTTCGACCAAAGACACTTTTTTGTCGAAAAGTTTAACAGCTTGTGAGATTTGCTCATACAAATACGGAAAATTCCAATTTTTGATCGCAGTCATAATTTGTTTTTTTTTTGTCAGGAAACATTTTTTTTCTCGGATTCCCAGCGGGAACCTTTTTAACACATTTTAACAAAAAATTTATTTTTTTGTTAGTTTTTCATCATTTCTGATTTTTTCCATATAGGTTTATATAATTTCTGAAAAAGTCATATGCCTAATGTACATGTATTTTCAACAAGCAACGCCTCCAACAGCACCGAGCACTAAGTGCAAAAAGCTATTCCTGCACCTTTTGTTATTTTTTTTTTTCTAACTACACACTACGATAACATTGGATGCTGTGGCTACAACGGGAAGCGTGGGCGTGTCGAAGGTGTATATATTTAGTGTAGGTTACGTAAAACAGAAGGTTCTATAAAATAAATTTTACCTGTGTATATGTGTTTGCGCGCGTGTAGAAAAATCGATAGCAAAGCAAAAAAAATACAAATAAAAATAACAAGTAAAAGAGTGGATGAGTAGAATGGAAGCAAATCAAAAGTCAATAAAACAAATAGCTTCTATCAACAAGTGAATAGCAAACTAGTGCTAGGACGCGCGCATGTGGCTGCTGGTTATCATGTTGTCGCCACAGCCGGCTGAGTTATGTCACAAAATCGATCGATTGAAGTATGGGAGTACATATGAACACAAGTATTTTTGTACATAGTTTAAATTTCTTTAAAAAAATACATATGTACGTATAAAACATTAAACTCAAGAGTGGGAATTTAATTTTTAAAGTTTGTAACTTAGATTTATTTATCTACAAATAAATATAGCAACATATATTAAGCTGCTTCTTCATTCTAAGTTGATTACATTTTTTTAATTTTTTTAGTCAGTAGTGGCATGCAGAAATTCCGACTTTACTCTTTAGGGAATTTAAATCTTTCAAGAAGGCACTAGCCTGCTAATGGCAAATTGACCTCGTTTTGTCGAAACTAACACAAGCAAGGCATATTAAAGCGCCAGTCTTAGTACTTGTTTCACAACGATAGGATTTACGAATAAAGCGAGAGAGATTGAAGAGCCCAGGTGATCGTCTCTTAACACAAGGCTGCCAAAAGCCTCACACTTTATGGCAGCCAAGGAGGAACAGAAGAACAAAACGTCTAACGCCATTTGATGTTATTCAAAGACGATATACAAACGGAGTTCTCACTGTCAGATGCTCAGCGACCAGTCAGCCAGTTGTCTGCATGCCCATCGCTTCAGCAAAAGCAGATGCAAAGCAAATGAGTTTTGCAGTGCACGATGCATCGCAGTCATTCTAAACGCAATATTAAACCACTTTCTGACGGGGGTTTAGAGGGCTGAAGGTAGGGGTGACTTACCTGGTTACGGTGCGACAAAAATCTGGTTTAAGTCTTTCTTAATGCATTAACACATAATTGCGTGTGATCTAACCCCCAGAGTAAAACAAGTTCCTTATGTTTGGCAACTTAATTTTGGAAAATTTTACATTACCCGACTAGTCTGGAAATAGTTGAGGGTGCTGTAAAATGCTTTGATTGCAATTTAGCTTGTCAAAACCAACACGTAATCCCAAACCCCTCTACATATTTTCCATAACTTAATCCGTGGCATTAAGCTAATCCCTCATTTTGGCATATTTTTTTAGAGAGAATATTGTTGTTTTTACCTGTCATATATACCCCACATTCCGACCCTGTGCCATCAATATAAATTCTACATTGTGTAAGCTCAGGCTTGGTATTAAGGTAAACCTCAGCTTACTATGCTGTGATATTTAAAAACGTCAATGCCTCATCATACAGGCACATTGATATTTATTTAAAGCCTACGAGGGACCGATTGAGTTATGATTTGTCAATTTTGTATCCTCGACATGTTATTAAGAAAATTTTTCTGACGAGATTAGTAATTTTTTTCCTATGGCCGTTAGATTTTTTGGCGTGCCCCCTATTATATAAAAAATCCATGATAAAGCAATTCAAATGTAAAATTGCCATCGCTGGTCAACCGCAACCTACCTCAAATTATCACTAACAAAGCACCATTTTAAAGGCGTGGTTAGCTAACCAATTGTGACTAGTTGTTACACCTAGTCCACAGTCGTTTATTGGTAATTTTAGAATAAGTTTTGAAGGCTCCAACGGAAACGAATATTTTCTGAGAATTATTCAGGACTCATAAAAATTTTTTTAAATCAAATAAAAATACATACAGAAGTTTATCACTTATAAGTTATAACAATTTTCAATCTGCAAGTTAAGTACTTTGAAAATCAGCCATGCTTCTCATAGCATCTTCGTATAAAACTAAAGTTGAAGGTAAGAGAAAAAATATTGCCACACCCTTCAAAATGATTTTCACCGGAATAATCGTACAACTGTAAAAACAATACAGCCACCACCAAAGGCTTAAAAAAATATTTTTATTTAATTCGAAGTAGTTACCGACTCTCGCCAGTTAAGGAGTAAAAAAAAAATAAGCTTACCTCTATTACAATTCAAGCAGCAGTAGAAACAGAGAAGAGCCACTTGCCTTCAGTTGTTTATTGCATAATTAAGGAGTTTCGAATTACACACTTTTAACCCAGCATTACTACTTAAATGTTAAGCAACAATAGAACGAATCGACAATGAGCGCGATAAGATAAAATAAACAGCAACAACTTCAAGCTGCACTACAATGAAAGAACACAAAAAGACAGAAATGAAAGATATTTGTATGTACATAAGTGCAACACAACACAAGGCGAAGCCATGAGGCCCTAGCGGTAATTTAAGCAACTGCAATGCAAAAACAGAGCAAAAGTGCAAAAAAGGATAGTCACCAAAGGATACCGACGACAACGTCGACTACGTGGACTTGGACGAGTGCAAGTTAAATTGAACAAGCAAATGCTGGCAAAAGTTGCTGGGACGGAAAGGAAGCTGGTGGAAGCTTTGGCTATAGCTTAGCTCACGATACTCAACTTCAGCTACAGCAACACGCCACAACGGCAAAGATCAGCAAAAGCAATAGATATAAAAGTATGAAGAAGAGAAATTTAGAGCAAGAGGGAAGCAACGCCGCGGCGGTGGTTGGAGTTAAAAGCATTGACAATCCTAACTATGGGCGACCGGTAGGTAGGTGTATGCAAATACAAAGTTAAAGGTACAGCTGGTGTGCAGCCGGCGAGCGAGGAAGAGTTGCCAGATGCGCCATATTGATATAGCAAATTTTTATAAAATTGCACAAAAAGTAAAGAAAAAAAAAAACCTGAAAGGTACCAACTCGAGTGCTACACTCAGCACTCATCTCCGCTGGATGAGTGCAACCGAGCGGTAAGTAAGTGTTTGATGACTAGTAAGGCAGCAAAGGAAACAATTGAATATTTTCATTAAATTGGCATCTATTTTTTTTACTATTTGTCTTTAAATTTAGACTTTGCTTAAATTTTTCTGTGTCAATTTGATTTGTATGTATGAGAATATGAGAGGGCACATGATGCGAGTTGAAAGAGTAGGACAAAGTGTATCGCACACACATGTTGCATGTTGAAGGATTGGGTGCAAATTATATGCCAACTTACAGCAGACAACATACTTGCTTTGTAAATGTAAATTTACTGCTGAAGTGGACAGCTTCAGACGGGGAGCCGCATGGGATTTATATAAGAAGAGTAGCAAGAATCAAATGAGGCAGTTGCAAATAAAGTCATGGATTCATGCAGTGCATATGTCGGGATGTAAAAGGCGGGTATAGAGGTGGAGAGCAGAGAACATAAATTTCTAGAGCTTTGAATTTATGTAACTGGTTCGAACACTTGCTGACATATACTTGTATATAAATACGTATACATATATAAAAAAAGTTCTGTAAAGAGAAAATAACAAAATATGTAAATAAAAATCAGCCCATAAAGGATATGTAAAGAGGCATAACAAATTAAATGATATAAATGTTAGTTGAAAAAATATATGTAAGTATATAAAAAAAAAAAAAATTAAGAACTAAAAACTCTCCTGCAATGAAAGTACTAGTGGCGTGAGAAGTATGCCAGTGCGCCCAGAAACTGCGGACGAATATCTCGTTTTGATTGCAATTGCCGATGACTGACGATGACTGACAAACCGACATGGAAATGTACAATAATGATGGCATGTATGGCAACGAGATAGTGGCACCCGCATAGTCAACGTCACGTCATCACAATCACCATCGTCGCTGTGGGCACAGCGAATATTTTAGTTAGATGCCACTGTCCTCTTTACAAGTGTTATGCCGGTGATGCTGATTCGCAGCAATTACTGTTGCTGTCGTGGATGAGTTAGATGCCTGGCCTTTTTAGAGTATGCTGATTTAAGTACACACATATTACTACATATATGCAAGTATCTGCACAGTCTCTAAAACCCTTAGAGAGAAAAGACACTAACGAATTGTGTGCTGAAATAAAGGGTTGCTTTAGTACATTAGTGAAATCAATACGATTTCAAATTAAAGTATTTGTATAGAAAAGGGCTAAATAAAGTGCAATTGAAGATATATATATAAGTACATATGTATGAAAAATATTTAATACAAATCACACAAAAATTATTCCATGCGTCGTCAATAATGTGAATACGTATATATATTGTAGGTCGGCTAATAAGCAAAACTATAGAGGAAATCATTTACTTTTGAATTGTAATTGGCATCCTTCTAGTGCGGGATAATTTTGGGGCAATTACGGGATGAGTTATGGAGCATTTTGGGACTAATAAGGGAACATTTCAAGATCGTTTCAAAATTTGTTTGAGGTTATTTCGGGACAAGTTCACGAATTTTTCGACCATTTCGGCGCCTGTTGAGGACTATTTCAGGAACACCGTTGGACCGTTTCCAGTGTTGTTCGACATTCTTTCAAGATAAGGTAACGAATTTTTCAAAACCACTTCTGAACAATTTTGCTGCTGGTTCGGAATAATTACGGGATAGTTCGAAGCGAGTTTCAAAATTATCCTGAAATGGTCCTGAGCTATTTCCGAAATGGTTATCAAAGAGTCGTGTACTTGTTCCGACAAAATTAATCAAATGTAACGCCGGCACTTTTAGTTATAGCATCTATGTACTAAAAGCTAAAGTCTAAGCTATTTAATCTTGGCTGTTTTCCCAGCCATAGCGGCGTAAAAGATAACGAAAGCGTGGAAAAAATGTTTGGACGAATCTGTGATATTATGATACCCCCTGAGACAAGTACAGAGTACTTTCTGGACTAAGTAAGGAGGACATCCAAAACTGGAATATAGCAAACGAGCTTTGGCTTGACTATCGCAGAACTGTTGTTAGGGATTGTAGCAACAGTAACCATTCATTAACAGAAACATGCTTCTCGAAGAGGACTTATCCACAATGCAGAAGTTCCCAATTAGTATATAGGCATCGGTAGAATAAAATATTATTTCGTAAAAAAAGTTAAACCAACAAGCTTGATAATTTTCTAGTTACCTGCAATGGAATATTTTATGCAAAATCTATATCAAGGATATTTTGATCAGTAAGAGTGGGAGGAGTGTGTTAGTTGAAAATCAAAGTGTCATTGCCAAGTGGTTAAATATGCACAGTACAATGCGTTACAGAAATCTTGGCTTACAGAAAAAAAACGCCGCTTTCCATTTCTATGGCTTGGTAGTTTATATTTTGAACCCACAATGTAAAATTTACCGTCCACTTTAGAAGAACGGCATTACAAAGACAAATCTCTCTTTAAAGATATGTAAGTTTGCATGCAGACGTATGCACATATTTAAGTAAGCTCAAAGTTAAAGAATATATACATAAAAGATAAATTGTGTATGCAAAATAGTTGGCCATATAAAAGTAGATATACATGTGTGCATATGTAGATATGATTGTAAATGTGCATGACAAAAAGGAGATGAAAGCCGCAGTTGAGAAAAAAGGTTTTGTGTGTAGGGCTTTTTAAACTTGTACAAATTTAAAGTTTTCTTATATTTTTCCTTACATTTACTATGTGCCGTTTTATCATTTTATTGCTTTTTCACTACATTCTTAACTTTCCCATTTTTTTTTTTTTTTCCATTTGCTCTACTTCACTACAATTCAGTTTATTTAGTTATCATATTCATGGGGTTCATTTGTACAACTGCACACAGTGTTATATGTACATACATATATATGTAAGTGCTTATACATATGTATGTACATATATGAACACACTCATTTATTTATGCATGCTTAGCAATTGTACCGACAACAGAAGTGGAACCCTGCCGCCTGCCTTGCCGCACTCCCGCCACGCACACTACGCCCACAAGCGAAGCTACGACCGTCGGCAGACAGTCGAATTGAAGTGAATAGCATAGCAAATGGGGGGATAAATTTCTGTGCACTTAAGTGTATTTGCATACTCGTGTAGCTGGCGGTAGACATACACGCATGCAAACACGCAAATAACTGGTCGAGGTAATAGTGGATGTCTGGAGAGCGGTATATGGATGCACGTATAAATATATACATAAATATGTATGTAGGTAATCGCCTGCAATTTTGTTGTCAGTATTCAGTGCACTTATAAAATAATCAAACAATCATACCTACTGGCACACACATATGTAACTACACACACACGAGTATGTATGTATGTATGCACAGATACATATCAGCTTCGCACACCGAGAGTGTGGTGCCCCAAACTCGCACATTTGCCTACAGCATTATTTATTTATGATTATTTTATTACATTTATGCGTGTACGTGCCAATTGTGCCCCCAAATATACTCAGTTCCCCTTTGTCCAGCACAGCTTTTCACATGCTGGAGGAGAAGCTACCAGCGCGTTGTTGCGAAGTCATCTTCGTGCAATACATATGTATGTACACATGCATGTGATACATACAAATTTTTGTGAGGTCTTCTGTCTCATTCAGCTGATAGCCGTTGCGATTTGCTTTGCTGATCACGTGTTTTACCCACAATTCCCCCCTTTTACTCTGATTGCTCCCTCACTAGCATTGGGTGTTTGAACGTTTGACCTCCTGGCTTCATTGCAGCCACCAAGTCCGTCTTGCAGTGGTAAGACGTTTGATTTGATTGTGTAATACTTGTACTACCATTATCCTCAAGAGCTACCGAAAACCAGCTAGGCAATGACGTTTCTTAGTCAGTCAGTCAATCGGTCACATAAATAACGTAAAATTTTGTAACAATCATTGTGGGAATCGAATGCTGTGAGAAATGTATAGCTCACGCTTGAATAGTGGCGTTGCTTTCATAGATATATGTACATAGTATATTGAATAACAACCACAGCGGAGTTATGGGATTGGCTTATGACATTTAAAAACATATCTAAAGGTTAATTTGGTTTTAAAAAGTCAGTTTTAGGTTAATTGCAAAAAATAAATTTTTGGATATCTTTTCCGAGTTTCCTGATAGATTTCCCGATTTCACTACCGATATTGTTTTTCAAACAACACATGAAAATGTGCTCTATTTTTTCGACATATCTTTATTTTAAAAAGTTTTCTTACGTTTTCGTATTTTTGGCTAATTTAAAATAAAATTGATGACTAACATTAATATATTACTTTTTAAACCTGAGATAGAAATATATATACACAAGACTTTGTATAAAAATTTATGAGATACTATTGATCATAAGAAATACATAATTAAGCAGACAGCATTATAAACAGTTTTAATAAAATAAAAAGTCTACAAAAAACATATGGTGTTTATTGTATAAGTCCGAATTTCAATTGCATCAAATTTTCAAACATTTTAATCCGATTTTTTAGAAGCAATTTTTATAATGGATTTTATAGCCTATTAAATTTTAGTATAATAAAGTGCAAGTTTGAAGTGGCTAAGAAACTATTTCTGTTAAATATATTTTAAGCCATTCGACAGATTTTGTATAAATCTGGATTTGAAATTAAAACCACTTCTTATGTCCTTTCTTATTAACCTATATGGGCCTGATTAATTTGTTTTTCGAATATATTGATGAGATTTCATTTACATCAAAAATCTCATTTTCTAAACATATAGACCTTATGATTACAAGTCCAGGTTTACGCTCCGGCTTCGTAGTGAGGAATTCCAGGATCTATATACGTTGAAGAATTTGTATTATAGTAAATGCCTTCTGTCAGCATTGCCAAATTTAGAAATTAGAAGAAAAATTTCCTCGGTATTTTTTATAGGGACATAGTCACGAATCATATCAAATGCCACTTCTTACTGGCGCCAATACTTTTCAATTATCCTACTCGTAACCTTAGACTTAGCAACATGTTTAATTTGCCTTATCACAGTACCAATTTTGGTCTTAATGAACCGCTTACATGTTGTATATGGCAGTTTAACAAATTTTGTAAAAATTTGGATATATTCTCTAACTCACGAGAGACTTTTAAGTCGAAACTTAGTTAATCTGGTGATTCACTGTTTGAATTGTGATTAATGTATATTTAAGCTTCAGTATTTAAATAGTAATCTATTTGACTTCATTAATTGACAAATAAATAAAAAAATAGATTCATGAGCCATTTGAGAAGTTGATCTTTGCTTACAGCCACAAAACAAATTAATGAAACAACAAACCGATAAAAAGGAGCAACTCTTCTAGCATACTTTTAGGCACATTATTTGCTTAAAACCCCGCAACTGAGTAGACTGCGGTGGTTATGCGAAAAAGGAAGCCTAAAAATATGTACCACTTAACTATAAGAAAAATGAATAAATTTGTATACATTTTGTTTAGAGTTATGGAGAACATAGTTTTAGGCTTCGTTTTCTGCATAAAAATCTGCAGTCTACACATAATATAATCGAGTTTGAAGTAAAAAAAAAATATTAAAATGTTTAAAATTACTCAAATATGTTTGGTCATAGAACCACAGATTCTCTCTTATCTAAGGTGATTTTTTAAGATAAAGTAACGATTTTTTATTAAAGAGGGTTCTCTAAGCGAAGGTTTTACCACTCCGAAAATTTTATCGGAAATATTTTTGTAACTAATTTTTATTCCGAAACGATCGCTGAAATTTAAATTTTGCCAGACTTGTCAAAGGCGTTGGGACCACCCAAAAGCGTTTTATAAGGAAATTTTTCTCGAGAATTTTTGTGATACATATCAGAACTAGGCTTAAAAATCTAGAGGCACGAGGCTGAGGACGAACATTTTCCAGACAAGATCCTCTAGAAGTAAGCTTTCAAACAAAAATGCATATCACACATTATTTTTCTCGACCCAGTTTCTCGGTACATATGTACTTAAACATTTAATATCTAAATAATGCCTCCAATGAAAAAAGAACCACAATAAATCATTCAAGGCTGTTTAAAATCTGTTTCATCAAAACATTATACCACAATTAAGTCAAATATTCACGCACATTACAAACAGTGTTAGGAGAAAAGACAAACAAAAACTTACAAATGAAGGAAGTGCGCAAAAAGGCTAACCGAATCATAAGTGTGAATGTACATGTAAGCAGCTAAATAAAGTTCGCCCACTCATTTGAAGAGGAGTGTTTGTGAGTCGTTAAAATCATTTATTTACTTTTACGTTTGCCTTACTTGTCAAATGTTCACGCCAACGACATAATCCCGCCGCCATAGCGCGTCCAACGGCACAGGCGTAATGGAAGTAGGAGCTGCAGCAGCAGACGTGACAGTCACGGCAGTGGTTGTGTGGTCCCGTATACATTTCCAATTTCCGCAACAGCTTCCTGCCGCGCGCGTTGCGGAAGCAACAAGAGAAACGCGCGGCTATCGACGACAGTGGAGGCAGTTGTGGCAGCCAAATAGAGCTCAACTTGTAGATGGCACATCTAGCCAGCGTCATTTTAATGCCAGTCATTGGCAAGCAGCTCCAGCTGGCAACTCAACTAGCAGTTGGCAGCCAGCACTTACTCAGCGTATGCAGGCAGCTAGGCAGGCAGTCCAATAGAGCTAATGTCGAGCAGTCAGATAGTCATGTTGGCTGGCTGGCTGGCTGGCTGACAGGATGGATGCCGAGCAGGCGGGCGGGCTGGCGGGCGGTTGCGCGTGTGTGTGGGCGGGCAACTAAATGGCAGCATCATCATTAACAGTGCAGACAGACATAGACATTGTATGTCGTTCAAATGTAGAGTATGTAGAACAAGTATGAATGTACATACATATGTAGATGAATGAGCTTTTTTATTGCTCACATGCAACAACAGCAACAAAAACCACAGCAGCAGCAGCAATAATATAAACAGCGAATTACCGCAATTGCGCGGCTGATTTTCAGCAAAGTGCCTGGACTACGTACTGGTACTAGATACTGCTGGTTGGAGGGAGCCTGCGACGCGCTGCAGGAGATGGCAGGCGATGATGAGTAGCATTGGCATACAAAGTGGCAAGCGGCAAGCGGCCTGCGAAAAGTGGCGAACCATAGCGCGAGCAGCAGGCAGCAAGCGGAGGCAATCGCTTGTTGTTCGACGCGTTGGAATGTACGGTATGAGCGATGAATAAAGAATGGCACCCACATATGCATGTGGTGTAAATGTTGGAAATAGGTTTATGTATGCATATGTAAATATATTGATTGTGTGGGTGTGCGTGCGTATGTGTGACCACGAAGCATAAGCTAGGCGTAATTTAGCAACAGCCAAATGCGAGCAAAATTTAAAAAGACCGTAATTTATGAGTTTTGAAAAATTCCCATACGCAATCACATATACACACATACTCATTTATAGAGTGTGTGCGTGGCGGAAGTGCTCTGGCTAACGGTGCTCATGTATTCTTTGTGCGTGCGAATAGCTGTTGCAGCTTGCATTTCTTTGTGCCGAATATAATATTTGGTTTGTGTGCGCCATTAACATCAATCCAAACTTTCGGAGTCCAAAGGCATATATTTGAGGCCATGGAAGCAGAAGTGATCTAACCCTAGCAATTTTTTTGTGTGTGCTTCCCCACTTAAAATAGTCTCAAATGAGATATATTTTAAAATGGAAGTCGCTTATTCTTTATTTTTAAGGTACATATCTACATAACGTATCATCAAAATAAGGAATAATCGCCCTTTACTTTAAGATGTATTACATTTGAAACTATTTTAAGAAGTTATGTACGAGGAAAAAAAATTGTGGGTTAGGCAGAAGTGCTCTCATGGCCTCATTTGTTTCCTTCGCTTTCGAGGAAATTTTAAAATAGTTTTCTATCTAAGACAATCGCAAGTTTCCTTTAGTTGATGCTCATTTGGTAATTCTTCCTTTTTGCTTTTCGCGAATTGCTAAATTTATTTATGGCACTCGTTCCATTCGTCTTTGGCGGATGTGGCTTTTTCGATTTCTGACTGAAACTGACAGACTTTACTACTTCTTTTTAAAATTCATAAAAAAACGCCGACGCTGCTACTTCGATAAGAGCCGTACCACTGCTGCCTTTTGTGTTACTAGCAGTTGCTCAGCAAATCTACGAGCACACTTTTCAGTTGAAAAAGTTTATTATCTTAAAACTCCATTTGTCCTTAGCCACTTTCTCTCTTTAAACAAAATTTTCTCTCCGAATTTTTCAGTTTCACAAATTCGCTTTTAAAGTCACAGTGCTAACACGAAACCAAACACACAATTCCTTGCCACGCAACAACTTCTGTTGTTTGTCAGCCACAACTAAAAAGTAAAGTCATTTTTCCCAACCCCACACACATAGTCTTCTTCTTCCACTTCCACTTCCTTCTAGCTTTCCCCCCCCACAACAAATTTTATTACAAATTCCAAAATGTGCGCTTCTTCCACTTTTGCCAACCTCACACGAACGAATTCTGTAACTGAATGAATTTCAGCAAAATGGTGAAGATGCTGTGATGCTCGACCGTGCGCACGGATGCTGCGTTGATGAACATCGGTGAGAGAGCAAGAGCAACAGCAGCAGCAAAAATTTTAGTTAGCAGCAGTCGTGGCAGCAATAAATACAACACCAACAATTGCGAATTGTGAGACTGCAAACGTGAGAATAGCGGTGAAGTAACAAGGAAACGATTTCTGCCGCGCCGGAAGTGTGTAAATAGAACAGCACAGTAATAGCGCGTTCGTGTTGGTGGGAGAGAGCGAAAGTCGCATAAGTGCTGTCAATGAAACGGAAGTGTGGCGAAAGACAAGAGAAAAATTCGGGGGAAAAATACTCGCAGCAAGGGCATGCTGTGGCGGTGGTCATTGCTGGCGTTAAATCTGGGGAAATGACAATTTCGGAGTAATTGAGTGAATGCGTGAGCAGGTGAGTGAATAAATGAGCGAGTGGGTGAGTAAATTAGTGTGCTTTAAATTACTGTAAAGCGAATTGATAACTGGGGGTGGTAGTTTACTGGGTAAATTTCATCATATACTATTTACAAATAAGTAATAGAACAGATTGATCTCGAAAAAATGTATCACTTTGCTTAAAAGTTGACTTGCATTTGGTTAAAAAGAGAGTGAATATACTAGCAATCTGCAAGCCCATATCTCAGCATTACGTACACGGGAATCACTCTAAAATCTAGTATGAAAAGGGGTAACTCTGCTCAATTTTAAATATTAAAAACATATTGCGTATTAGTGCGAAAACAGAAACAGATTTGAAAGTTTGAAATTTCGCGCGCTCTCTTCAAAATCTGATCCGAAAGTATATGGATAGGTACAACTGGATCGGAACATTATGTCTAAATTGTGTATGTATCTTAAAGATAATCATGATTCACGTAGGTTGTCTTTAAAAAATTCCCCTTAAATACACCGAGCCCTAAAAGCCAATTAAACGTAAGCGCTTTTTTTGACAACTTTTTATTTGAATACAGAACTGCTCCTTGAGCATCGAGATGCATTTCTACAACAAAAAAATTTTGCGCAAAATTTCGCTTACGTTTTTTTGGCGGTTAGGGCTCGATATGGATTTATTTGCAAATGATATTTGAAGTAGAGAAATTTTCTCAAGGTCCTTCCTATAAATCCTCTTATTTGGTAATAAAGGTTATGTAATTTTAATAAAAATTCCGGCTTTGAATGTGAACGATAGTTTTACAAAAACTATAAATATGAAATTTTGCTAGGTATAACAGTAGTTTTCTAGTTAAAGAATATAATCATGAAAAATGCATTAATTGGTGACTAACTCAACGAATTGCTTCGTGCAAAAATCTAGCCTATTTTTTTTGAAGAGGGAGTGGGATTTGTGGAAAAAAAGGTGATCAACAAAAATTGACGAAAAAACTCGATCCAGTACAGGCTGAACGTGGCTCTTCTGCACATTATAATTCCAACTAAGGTGCTGCTTTTTTGGTGCTCGATCAGGAGGAAGTAACTTGTATGTGAACAAGTGCACTCCGTACTTTGTACAAAATATCAAAAATGTCTTTCTAAATAGATCAAACTGATAATGAATGTACGACCTGCGACCAGTGGTCTAAGGAATACAACTTTCTCTATTTGGTTCATATTTATCACGAAGTTTGAATAAAAATTATGTTTTTCAAGTCTATGTGCACACACATAGTACTGGAGTATAACATAAAGATAAAACTTTGCATTCTGGCTTTTTTGAAAAAGGCTCTTTGTGAGGCAACTTATGTCTTGAAATCTCTACCCACTCATTTACATATACATACTTACAAACAGTTATAAGTATTCTGATTTCTTCAGAAAGCTCAAATGAAGGGCTTTATCCTATCACAAATCTCAATGTAGGCTCTGATGTAGTTTCTGCGCTAATTCCTAAAAAACAATTTTTTTCATTGCTTTGAATAATGGAAATATGTTCGCATGAAAGATCGTCGACCAACTACCCAAGTAATACTTGAAACGAAAATAGTTCTCAAAATTCCTGCCGGCACCACCTACATTTTTCGTCAAAGGAGCCAAACCTCCTTTAAGAGACTCTGTGTCACTATGGTGTTCTCTATACATATTCTACCAATAGAGACCACAAACTGAAAGATATCATTTGGAGTCTAAAATTGTGAAAATATTGAAACTTATTTTCCAGTAGAGACCACAAACTTAAAGATTTTAAATCTACAATTGTGAAAATTATTCAACCTTTTTTTTAATAATTTTCTGTGCGCGTGTAAATGTCTTCAAAAATAATAAATGCCACAAGGGCTTAAGAAATTTGTAGGTTAATCTCTCTCAAACGGCGCTATCCATAAAACGTAGCAAGATATATTAAACAAAGAGAATAAGAAACATAACAGCCCAAGTTATAGCCAATCCATCCACTCTGTCCCACATAATCAATCATTCGCCGCCTTTTCCCTTTTGCTTCAAGCAGTTAAACCCATTTGTGACACGTGTCCTGTCATGGTTTTAATTAGCCACCTTTTGCATATTTGAGCAGCTGCAGCAAGAGCTTTTACTCAACTCAACGCACACACAAACACACGTCATGCTTCACTCACTCACTCAGGCAATTAAATAAACATCATTACAAGCATCACACGCCCACCCCCACCCCCACAACGACTCACCCAGTGACCCAAACTGCAGCAACCTGACCGAAAAACAACGAGGAGTAGCAGAAGGATAACGAAACGAACATCGCTGTTGGCGCTCAACCAGACGATGATAGTGGCGGTCAGCCGAAGGCATCTGCTGCCCGAATCCTAAACCAAGTCACATGCACTGCAAGCACGACTACGACGACGACGACGGGAATTTGACGCGTTGCGACGCCGCGACGTATGGATTTGACAGCTCGGCACGCATTTGCAAGGCTACTGACCTCGACACCGCTACAACCACACAGCACACGTACATAAATACATGTGCGAGAGCAGGAAATTCAGAGAGTGTGAGAGAGAGGGAGCGAGCAAACGAACGTTTTCGATTGTGTTGCATACATTCACTGGCGATTTATTGCAAGCGATTGAATTAATACGAGCGTGTAAATGAGAGAAACTATGCAGTTGATGCTGTTAATTACGCTGATGAGAATGCCACTGATGATGAAGATTATGATTATGGAGATGATGATGTAAATTTACATTGTTTCGCACGTGTTCGCATGCATTTTGGCATCTGAGACGTTGCTGGTCGCTGGGCATTCCGTTGCCCAGCTGGGGGTGTGGAGCAAGTGCGAGTATGTGAAGGTACTCATTTACTGTCAGTCGCAGAGATTGCGAGTGGGCGAGTTGATACTGTTAATTTTCATTAAAATGCCAACAGCTTGCTGGCATGCTTAGAATTCCAATGCGGTTTAAGCTGAAATCAAATGCAAGCAAGGGGGGCACGAATGTACACCGCGGCGCATAGCTACTACAAGATTGCGAGCAGGAAGAAGTTCGAATAGCTGCTAAATTCCAGTTAAAACATTATCGAAAGTTTAGGTCACAATAAGGCAAAAAGTAAACTAAGGTAAGTTTAGTATTATCGGCATAAATACTCAGAAAAGCTAAACTATATAGTTGTTCTTATTGCAACTTCTTAATCACCAGTTTTGTGAGCAAGAAAAGTTGGGGAGCTTAATTTCCATAGCACAAAAGTAAACACAAAACGGGGTATGCCTTTCCAGAGTTTATTTATCGTACTTATGTATTTATGTACTTAGATATGAACATATATATATGCACGTATGTGTACGAACGATGAAATAGAGAACATTGTGCAACTGAGCGCCATTTTCGCGACAACAGAAATGATTAATGAAAGTTTTCAATTTTTATAAGCCATTTAGGACACCTTTAGAACATAAATTAAAACAAAAAATGTCATAAAGCGCTGGTGAATGAGTAAAAACTGGAACAACACCTGGTCAAACGAAAACTTAGCAAAAAAGTATTTTCCACAAAAAAAATATACCATTTAGAAAAGATGAGTAGCTGCTTTCTTATCAAAAAATTGAAAAAAATGCATGTACATATTTATGTGTGCCTTAAAAACTATGATCATGGGTTTAGAGCTTGGGCTTAGTTAGTTTAAAAACTTCGTTCATTAGCTCCGCTTTTGCTCAAGGCATTCAATGTGGGGAATAAGGGGAATAATATTTCATTCTTCGGTGTTACGTTAGGTTGGACTACAGTGACGCACATAATCAATTTAGAGATTGTCCTGACCGCAGACCAATTATTCAGCCGGCAAACCGCCGCGTGCCAATTACGAATTTACGAATGCGGCTAATTTCAATGCTTGATAGTTCCTCCGGGGTAACAGGTTACATTCCTAAACTTACCGCGTGACTACCAATCGCAAAATAACCTGTCAGAATCGCTTTCCACAGCGAGAGCTGAGTCTTTGCAAGCATTCTTGGGTGTTCGTTCTTGGAATACTTATAAATTTCAAATTCTGTTTTGAATTCCTAAAATTCTGAAATAAATAAACTTTTGCAAAAAATCTTTATAAAAGTTGCATGAAAATGGAATGGAAAAGATTTTTTTTTTTAACTGGCTAACGTTTTATTGTAGCTTTAACCTATACATATATAGCGCATATACGGCTCTATAAAATGCCTATTGGCGTTGCAGGGAAAATCGGAGGTTGGGCATTAGGGCAGTCCAAAAATGCATACCAAAAAAGTTAAGTCGGAATTTTTATGCTCTCACCCACTGGAATTGTTCTATAACCAAAAAATATACCCCGATTTTTTTTTTATCAAAAAATATTTAGAGGTCGCTCAAAGCTGTCAAAGTTCTATATGTATTTTATACATGAAAATTAATATTTTTCGATCAGAAAACTCGTCTTCAGGAGTTTTCCAATTATAATAACCAATTATTAATTTAACCACTTTTTGGGGAAATAAATAAAAAAAATCATAGTACTACAAATTGGTTAAATAAACAATTGGGTATTAAAAATTTCCTGAAGAGAACCAGAGCTTTCCGATCGAAAGCTATTAATTTTAAAGTATTCTATACCATTTCACCGAAAAGTTTTTTTTTCAATATATATACCTAACCGCCAAAATAACGTAAGCGAATTTTTTTTCGAAATTTCCTTTTTAATGCAGATATATTCCTAGCGCTTCCAGATGTATTTCTGCATCAAACAGAAAATTTTGAAAAATATGTTGCTTACGTTATTTTGGCGGCGGTTAGGGCTCGATATGTATACATGGACAACTTTGAGCGCTTTGAGCGACCTCTAAATATTTATTGATTTCCAAATAAAAAAATGGGAGAATCATTTTTTTTCGATGTTGAACAATCCTAAGGGGTGAGAGCATTAAAATTGCGACTTTGATTATTTTGGACCACCCTATTGTGCATGCATATATACTCGTTGTTTTTGACTATCAACCTTTCTACTATGCAATCGTACCAATCGACGAAATTCATTTGCATTTTGACGCCTTTGCTAATCGTCAGAATGTCGTATTTGTACTAAGTACAGAAAACCCGCAACTCACTGTCGGAAACAAATGCATTCACAATGCAGTAACCGAACAAAACAGTCGTAGGAATTTTCAGCCAAACTGTGCTAAAAATTTCCAAATATCTGCAAAACTTTTCATATTTTCATCAGTAAATATATACATATGTATTTATGTAAGTATTTAATCATTTAATCCTTTAGTACCGTCAGACATATCCGGGCGTTCCTTGACCCACCTTTCAGCATTCACATTTCATTCATTCTATCTCTTCGCCGCTTATTAGCAAATCCCATGCTTGCCACACCTTGAATCACATAGCTCCTAGAAACCATGCAAAAGATGCGACTAATCCAGGTTGACTTCGGTAGCAATTACAAAGGATCATGTGTCTATTACCACTTTTGATCTCTTTATTTGAAATGAATTGTTCGCTTTTGTTCGAGCATTGCCTATGAAGAGACCAAAGGGGTACCTTTATATCCGAATGGGTATAAAAAGCGGCTAGTCGCTTGAAAAAAATAATAATACTAATAAAAAATTACGCCAGCTGCGATTTAAACCGGGGTTCTCAGACGTCGAGACTAATTGATCTCCGATGATACCGGCATGAGACTAGTTGCGATCCCGGAATACTCGCTTTAGAGATTCGTCGCACAATTTTTTACAGGGTACACACTTACATACATACATATGTACATACGAGTAAGTATGTTTATATTCTGCAGTACCGATTTATATGACTGTATGTGTGAGTGGCGACGCTATGCACATGATGGCATCCAAAGGAACTGACTGACTGCCTTGGCCTGATGTGCTTTTCATGGCAGCTATGCTTTTGTGCGCTTTTTCATACAAATGCCACTTTCATTTGAGCAGAGAGACAAACAAACTTATTTATGCTTTTTTTTTTGTTTTGTGAACCTGTGTGCATGACTGAGACCCTTTTGCAGTTTTGAAAGGAACAGGTGAATGAAAGCAAGAAAAAAAAATAATCATGTCGGTATGTAGAAGGTAAGTAAGGGCGTATTTGCATTGTGCAAAACTCTGTGTGTGGTTGCGCGTGCGTATGTAAGTATGTGGGTGAGCGCAGGGGCAGAGGGTGCTGCGTTCAACGTTGACACAGCATCAACAGTAATTGTTGTCTGCCGCCATTGTTGTTGTGCGAGCGCGTTTTGTTAATCGTACATCCTTGCAATATTTGCCTTTTAGCCGAGTTATCATAAAAACCTTTCCCCAAAGTATGCATTTCACAAAGGTGAAATAAACTTTTGTTGTGTCTTTGTCGCATTTTTTTTTTTTTGTTTTTACTTGCTTTCATCATCTCATACAGCTAGGTAATTGCGCTTAATATTTGCATAGCTTTGCGCCTTTCTTATACAGTTCTTGCCCTAGAAACCTACTTTTAGTAGCGGAGCATTCGTTTAAGCAATAAAAAAGTAAAGTAAAATTAACAGAACATTTTACGAACCTTTCGACATAAAAATGGCATTCGTGTATTCAGCGTTTGGCAGCTCATAAGCATTTTTGCGCGCTTTGGATCAACTTGGCAACTCTATGTAAAGCTTAAACTTAACTCAACTCTCAGGCATTTGCGTGCGCAAACATTTATTTGCCTACTGTCAGCTACTTTTGCACAGTTCGCTTGAGCGCCTAAATATAGGCAAGAACTTGTGTGTACTCAACGTGGCAAATTAAATATTTGCTATGAAATTTGTATGTAATAAAAGCGTATAAAAGTAAACAGTGCATTGTGAGTAGGAGATTAAAATGATAATCACGCACTTGTGACACTTTAAGCTGTAACTATTTCAGGTAGAGTAAGTAGGTTAAGAAGCTCCGTATCCTTAACTGTTTAGTTGTTTTCTGCTACTGCATGATACTTTCAAAAGGCTCACTCAATAGTACATTACTTACCGTGACATTTAAAATTAAATAAAAAAACACTTTACAATTTAAGTCAAAAAAGTAGTAAACTTGGATATATATTTAGTAATAGTGCTCTTACACGTTGTACTATTAATCAGTCCAATTGGAGCCTGTAGATCACTCCTCCTTTGTCTGCCTCAGGGTTTTCAGGGCAGCTTGGCTGTCAGCACATATGCTGATTTAATGTTCGTGCCACCTTTCGCCAATTATCTTTTCTGTCAATTTCAGTATAGCAAAGACTTCCGATTGAAAGCCCGTTACCATTGCACCCAAAGCGGTACCGTTTCAGTCGTTGAGCCGTCGGTATAGAAAGTTTCCTCCGAGCTTTCGAGGAGAGCGTCTGGACCTTTCCATTCCTCCCTTGTAGGAAATCTAACGACGTACTTTCATCTAAAGGAGACCCCAGGTATCAGTTTGTCATTAGGTGCCAAAAGCAAAGCATATTGCTCTGACAACCTTCTGAACAACTCTCTATGCCCAGAACTTTGATCGTGCCACAGACCAAAAGAATGCAGTCTGACACGTCATTTTCATTGCCTCCCTTTGGATCGCTAAATCCAGAGGCGGCAAATTCAACAAAGCATTAAGAGCCGCCCTGACGCTGTACTCCTTTGTCGCCTGTTTAACACAGAGACCGTGGTTTTGACCATGGTTCTGCGCCACCTTACTAAATACAGTGGAGTATGTAGCGATCGGCCTGACTAGAGCTATGTATATCCAAAATCCCATAGCCGGTCTCAGACACAAGGTCTTGCTAAAGGTTCTTCGACACTGTCCGAAACCTTTCAGCTCGACGCGAGTTTTCCATGTCAGCTTCGTATCTAGAGTTACCCCTGCTAGATATCCCTGTTGAAAGCACAGTCCTTAAAGAAATATAGAAAAAGGGATTTTATAAAACAGAGTGTGTTTCTGCCCTGACAAAGCTTCTCATAAAAAATCCAATTCAAGTTCTGAGGCGGCATACAACTGTGGGACCCTCTATTTGTGTAACAACATCTAGACGCGCAACACAAATATGAGTAGAAGCTCGGCCAAACACTTTACAAAAATACAAACTTCAAATACTTATTTTATTTATTTAAAAAGATTAATATAGTTATCCCGCTTGATTACACAAATATTCATCAAAAATGTGTGCGCATATAGTATTTATTATAAAGCAGCATCGTCGTAATTCATATTTTCTAGCCTTTGTCCTTGCTATTTGAAATCATAGCTTATGCTAAGCGAAGTATTAATTTAATTTACAAAATTTTCACACAGCTGCTTTTATGATTTTGATTTAATCGAATTATGTGCACACAGCCACCCGCACGAATAGTTGAGCCACAGGCGTAATAAATGACACCACAGCCTAAAAGTCACCCTTTGTCAGCACTGATTGTTCTAAGCACATTTGTTTGAGACATCAATTCATGTATGTAATATTTAAATCTCTGTGCGCAAATTGCTACAATATTTGGTGGCTTTTAATTCTTGAACTTTCACATTTCAGTGCGTGTAGCGAGAGGGGTAAGGGGCAAGCGAGCTGCATAAAATAAGTTAAACACAGCAAATAGCAGAAGGGCGGACTTAAGTATATAACAAACTGTCCTTACTGCAAACCCTTTTTCTTCCTCTTCTTCGCCTACAGCTCCTCCATTATGCCAATTTGCTTGTCCACAAAACGCTTTCATTGC
>NW_016163259.1:2304-37589 GCF_001687245.7 Rhagoletis zephyria | reverse complement strand
ATCCCACAGGATTAAGATTATGACATACGTACAAATACACACACCCAAGCACTAGATGGTTTTTGTAGCTGTGTGACAGTTTTGTTGACTCATTCTTACTCAGTTTGGATGGTTGGCTTTAAATAATAAATGCTGAGTGGCATCATAATAGAAATGAAAACTGTGGCCGATGCAAAACATTCTGTCAAAAAAGTTGACAGCCACTCGAGCGCAGGAAAACAATATTTATCAACTCTGCATGGTTTGCTATTAATAGATAATTTAATATTAGAGAAGTTAATTTTGAAATACTTGTTGGGCAGTTACGTGATAAATTTTAATGGAAATTTTCGTTTAAAGCAAGCTCAATAAGCTGGCTCTCAAAATTTTGTGAAAAGTGCTGGAAACTTTTTTCCAGTCTAACGTTTATTTGCATGCATAAATGCTAATTAAAGTACATATCTACTTACATATGTACATACATATGTATGTTGTAAATTCAAATCCTCTAGAAGAATTGTAGTTGATATATAGAATGAATGAGTAGAAATAATCTGCTTGATGTGTGCAACATTTTAACAAATAAAAAGAAAAAATTAAAAATTAAAATCGGAGGAATTTTTCGTTGGCATTTTAAAATTAAGTATTTTTTTAATAAAATATAGAAAAGGAGCCATAACTAAAGAACTTGCAATTCTGTGCCTTTCATCGATGGCCGACTTCCAGCTGATTGGTGCCATACAATTTGTATAGACCTCGAGTGGCATTTTATTTACCTATCAAATCAAAAACTGGAAAATTTTAGGTTTGGTTGCAATTGTTGGAAATGAACACAGATGTTGGTGCTGCCAGATGATGAAAATAGTAAAAAAAAAGTCGCGGGTTTTTTTTTTTATTCATTATTCATTTGATATTGAGATACTGTTATACGTAAAAACAGCGCAAGCGAAGTATTGATTTTAATACAAATTTGAATTTTTTATCAAATTACCGATTTTTATAAAAAAAGCGCGGCAGACGATAATTTTTAATTAAAAATCGCGTGATTTTTTCATAAAAAATGTTCATTATTTATGGAAGTTTTAAATTAAAAAAAAAAGCGCTGAAGACATACGCATATAACGCCAAAATTATATTCTAGGCAAGCGTAGAGAAAAAATAAGCACAAAAACACACAATACTTGAATGCGAAATTAATATATCAGATACGGGACTCCACATTTCCATTTCTGGTATATGTAGTACGAGTAGGTGCTAGCAATTTGAACACAACTATAAACAAGCTGAGTGGCACAGCAACATTCCTTGAGCTGCATATGTGAAATACATAGATTAACCTCTCGAAAAGTAATAAGAAGCAGCGAGTAATAGAAACGGAAGCAGACGATGAACGACAGAAAATCCAATTCATTTGTCATGGCATAAGCAATTTATGTTAATCAATTTTTTATGTCATAATCATAGAACACACGCATAGGCGGTAAAATGTTGCCTAACTGCAAGAATTAGGTAATTTTATATACCAGTACAGTATGTGAGCAAAGTATTAGAAACACTCAATAGTTGGTGAAATATTAAAGCAACACTGAAGAACAGAACAACTCCCAACTCGCGACGAGGATATAAAATAAGGATACGGAAAAAGAGCTCTATGGCTTGTTGTTTCAAGACAATCGCGATAGATTTTATATGTAGGTACATAGACCCCCCCATTTAAGGGGAATTCGCGGAATTGCTTAAATATACATATGCATGCATGGTGTATAGCGCTGAGGGAGAGTTCGCGATTAGGACCTATATATATTTATTTTTTTGGTTCCACTTACTCGGGTTTAGTTTTTAAAAGTTGACCGACAAGTATTCAGTTTTTTTTAACGACAGATTCCACTTATTTGGATAAATGTTATGTCAACAAAAGTGGTGTTATTGCTGCTATGGCAACTTTCAAAAGTAGAAAATAGATTTTAATATTTATTTAATTTTTCTTCCAGCATACCTGATTTTATGGTTGATTATACTTTACATACATTTAATGCATGCACTTGGTTGTATTTATGTAAATGTAAATCAGTTTTTATTTCATCAGCAGAAGCGCCTATTTTAGCCATGAACTGGCGATTATGCAAATGCGTATGCGGTGTCCTTGCGTGAGAAGGTGTTTTCAAATAAATTTCCATACATTACATAAAATTGCCATTCATTATTGATAAAGTAAACGACATATCCAAATGGTTTTCGAAGCACCTTCACTTCAGTACATTAACTTTGCATTTAATGGAATCGAATTTCTCATTTTTATTCGCAAATAAATTGGCAACTTTGTTTTAAGATAAATATGAAATTGCTTGATACCTCCTGCATTCCTTCGTACCCATAAAGGATAGAAAGGCTTTGTTTCCTTACTCGGCAGGCAGACAAAGTTTTGCTTCCTTTTCCGTTTAAAGCAAAAATATTTAGTTTTAGTTTTTATAATTTAATTACGGTTAGAGATTTAAAATTTTCAATGGTGGACCCGATATGTTGTTTCCATTTTATTTGGTTAAGTTAGAAAACTGGGAATTGTTTCCCCGATGGAGGCATACAATTTTTTTACAGAAAGCAGCGCAGTTTCCAGTGAGTTGAGAATGTGAAGGCTTGAGTAAATCTCATAAAAATTCTATGGCACAGTTGTTTTAGGGTAAAACAAAGTGTTAAAAAAGTGGGATATTTTGACTACAAGACCCAAGACATTTTTATAAGAAAATGCACTGTCGTAAAAATATTGCAATATGCAATTAGAGTTATTGAAGCTAGGTGAGCAGCATCAAAGCCTTCCATTATATCCATATAAGGAGTATTCCAAAAACAACTTCTACGGTATAAAGTGTATAAAACAATGTAAAAAAAGTTAAAAAACAAAATTTTATTTTGCATTTGCACTAAAATAAAATAAGTGAAATCTTTCGTTAAGGTTAATAAAAGCTAAATTTTACATTAATTTACTTTTAACTTGATAGTTACAATTTTCATAACGTGCTAGACTTAAGCTAAACAAATCACTTTTTCTATCGATTTGAAGGAAGTATATATTCTGAACAACCAAACCAAATCGGACCAAAAATGCGAGTTTTCGGAATATATCGAACTGTGCGACACCTATCGGTAAATTTTTTTAGAGCTGTTTCTATTCCTGTAGTAATATACGCATATTCTAAATATAAACTAAATCGGACTATAGATGCAGGTTTTCAAAGCATTTCGACCAGGCGCTACTCACCGGCAGCTCAACCAACGAAATCTCGCTTCTACTGCTATCCACACATGTGGGGCAGCGCAAGCAACACAAGAGCCTAGCAACAACAGCATCGATGGTATTTTTTATTACCTTCACTCAGTCATCTATATAGCATGCCTCAATTCATGCGATCGAGACCCGTCTAAGAGACTGAGTACAGTGGCAGTGTAAGCAGAAGCAGAACAAACACACACACACACACACACAAGTAGGACAGTATTGTACAAACTTACCGTTAGTAAGTCCTTTCTTCCAATATTTTTCAAGTGTAGTACATTGCGAACGGTGCCATCTGGCAGGACATGAAATGAATCGTCGACGAGCGCATGTTCACGCCACCAGGAGACGCGCGGCGGCGGGACACCACCACTGGACAGGCACGTCAGATTAATGCTGTCGCCTTCCAAGTAGGGACCGGCCATTTGTTCGCGTATCGCAGCGCCATGGTGATCCAGTATCGTCAATTGAGTGGGTGGCACTGCAAAGAAAAAGGGAAGAATAGAAGGAGTGAAGTGTGGAATATTTGAAAAATGACTGTCAGAATATGAAAAGGTTTGTGTGCGTAGTAGTGTAAGTGTCAGGGAAGGGGATAAAATGAAAAAGGTGACTGCATGAAAAATGGTTTTGGGTAGAGGATAAGGAAGCTGTAACGATGTAGTGAGGCAAACACTGTACTGGCAAGCTCGCAAGTGGAAGTTCGGATTATTTCAGAGAAAGCTAAATAGGTGTTCAAGTGTAAGGATGAGCACGAGTGCAGGTGGAAAAAATAACTTGCTGGTTAGAGAGTGAAAAATGTTACGAACACGTTAGCGAGCTGCGCGGCGACATCGCATCGTTACTTTTGTGTAACAAATTCTGAATAGTGTAAATTTTGCGCTTTTCCTAGTGTGAAGAAGTAAAAAATAAGCGACAAATAAAATAAAACGAATACGCATTGCGGAAGCGGAAATGCCTCGAGTGAGCGAGTTTAGCAAAGAAAACGAAATATGCGGGTGGTTGCGTATACGCCACAGAGTACCTTTTTTATATATTACTGTATTACTTGCGCTTTATATTGTATACACATGTAAATGTGTATGTGTATGGTTGTGTGAGCATGAAATATTGCTGATGCAGAGAAAAAGGCAATGGCTTAATGCCGAATGAAAAATATGAAATCATTTGATTTGCACAGCAAACTCAAACGTGGAAATGAGCGCTTGAAATGCAGGTAGAGCGAATGCGGGTGGGCAATTCGTAAAATGCGTGATAAGCACTAGTTAAAAAAAATAATTAATGTAGCAAATACTTAAAGGAACTGAGCAGTTATTTAAAAATATTTAAAAATATTTCCCGTAATTTTCTTTTTTTCATAAATCCTGTTCTTGCAAGGTAGGAAACTTATATTTTAGTGTGTAACTTTAGCTGCGCCATGTCACCTCAGAAACTTACCTAATACTGTTACATTAATGCGCCAGTAGCGTGTCGGTGATTTATGAAAGTCCACCCGACACTTATAGAGACCCGCATCGCTTGTTTGTATATTTTTGATGCGCAACGCTGGCGGATTTGTATCGTAGTAAAAGTGGGCTTTCTTCTTGAAGACATTCTCATCCGCCCAAGGGATGCCTTGCTGTAGGGCCCGACCGCGTACATCGAAGCTGAAAATAGAAAAATTTGCATATTATGAGTACTGTGAGTTGAGTGTGAGCATTCGATCAAGAAAATATTTAGATATTGAAGTAAATTCGCCGATTTTTAGAAAGCGGAAAAAGCTATTAAAACACATATTAAACGGAAGATCATAGCGGTCATGATCTTTATAAAAAAAGTCACAATTGAACCCTTAAAATTAGATTTATATTTTTCCGATCAAATTCAAACGGATTTTATGATTTTTATTTTTAGGATAAATTGTGATCGTCATTTATGATTTTTTTTTTAATATATCATAACCGTTATTTTCATATTTTATTTTTAAGATCATAAAAAACACTCTCCATTACAACGGTTAAATTGTTCCTAAAAAATAAGAATCCAAAAAACTGATTCTAATCTTAATTATAAAATTGATTTTATTATATAATAATTATTATAAAATAATTATTTTTCAATAATAAAATACAAATTTAACGAGTATTCTTAATCGAAAAAATAAAAATAAAATACTAAGTAATGATTTTCCAGTGATCTCAAAATAAAAATCTTGGTATTGACTCTGTTCGGCACCTGGATTCAACTTTTTTTCCAGTGAAGTCTTGAGCTCACTTTTTATGCGCAAGCCTTAATGTGCTCTTGTGCTAGGACATTTTAAATAACTTATTCCCCAACTCTATCATCCTGGGAGATTTGTGAGCGGCGTTATTATATGACATGTTATCATTTCATCGATATCACTATCCATATTGTTATCGAAACAACTACCAATAATTTTATCAAATTACTTATCGTTTTTGCTATTGAAAAATTTATCGATGCATTTGTCGAGAGTTTTATCGTTATATGTATCCCTCTTTATTTGTTATCGACTTTTCAATCGATGTGGATATCGTTGAAGTTATCGACAACTTGTATTTATGAATATTGTATGTGATCTTTTTATCACTGGTACTAAAAATGTTATCGTGGCATTTACCGGACTTATTTTAAAGAATTTTTTAGTAGAATTATACACAATACATTTTTTTTGTTTTTTTTAACATTTGTATGAAATATAAAATAAAATGTTTTATCTAAATATTTATCGACATTTCTATCAAAACCTGTATCCAAATTTTTATTGAAATATTTTTTAGGGAGCAATATTTATAGACATTTTTTATGTAATTTTTAATTGAAGAATGCTGTTATATGCTGTATAATGCTTAATATTTGCTAATTGACTACTAATTGGCAATTTATTAACTGCTCTTAAATAAAATTAAGGAAGATAATTATTGTGGCTTAAAGAGGATATAAACGTATTAGCCGAATAATGAAATGGTATGTCAAGCATAAGTGGATAAAAAAACAGCATAAACTGGGGTAGTTAATTGGAAATACAGCATAATAAATATGACCGAAAAAAATCGTGTTGTTGCGATAAAAAATTAATTAGCGCATTAAGAATTATTAGTGTTATAAGTAATTTATATGCTAATGAGAGACGCATACAAAAATAAATAAATACTCTATATGTAGGGATTTCATATTCATATTTACGTACATACGTATGTGGTGGACCAGCATAGTTAATTTTAGAAGGATCTGACACATTGTATGATAATTGTCTGAGAACTCAGCAAAAAATATTTTTGAACACGCCTCTCAGTTTGTGGAAATGCTAAAAGCAAAATAAAACGAGTAATAATTATAGAATTTGCTCTTATTTCTTTTTGTTAATAAGTCCACTACTACTGGCTAGTTTATATACATGTACATACATTTGCACATAAATACATACCCCACCAAGCTCCCCCGCAGTTGTTGAAAATATGTTTTTGATTTGGTCAGCTGTTAATGAATTATGCGCGTTAATTGAGTTCAATTTATAGCGCTAACACATGTGTATGGGAAGCGTTTAGAACAAGCGTACACCCACTAACTAACGCTACAGCGTCAACAAACAACCACAGCAACACACTAACGAAAGTAGGGAAACATGAATGCGTGGCAGATTGCCGTTAGTGTGGCAATAAAAATGTATAAAAGGAAATGCTTTGAGGGGTTTACTATATTTTTTTATCCTTAAATACATATGTATATATGTACATATATGTTGCCGGTTTCAATCAGCTGTTCGGAGCCAAAGTGAACGAAGTTAGTGGTCAGTGTCGGTGGTCTGCAGAGCAGCAAAAATATGATTGAAGGTGGAATTATTAAGTGGAACGCTACGCATTGAGGCGCATGTGAAAGACGGAGGTATATATTACATTGGTGGTAGAAACTCAATTGATTGTTAGGGCGTGCAGTTGAAAAGCTCGCTGATGAGGTTTCAATGGAAAAGGGTGCGTGAACTGCTGTTCCAAAGATTTAAATATATTTTGTGGCACGTCCCCTAGATGTCGCACTCGTACATACATAATGTGAATAAAAAACTTAGATGGTTCCACTTTGTCAACCAAAGAACCAGGGCTTTAAGCATCCTGCCAGAGCTCCCGTCAGAACCGAAATGGGGCACTTAGCTAGCTGTAGAAGCTCCTTTATGCGTCTGCAGTCGACTACCGATCAGAAAAACTTTGCAACTGTAAATGTCTGGGTTTTCCTTCAGCGCTCAATGAGCTCATCTATTCAGGGGCAATCCGCTGGTTGCTACAGGAACTTCTTATACCGTACCTGTCAGAAGAGATGGCCTCAAAAGTTCGCTGCCATTCTATCCATCCGTGAATATTTTAACTGGATCTCTGTTAATAATACGAAAATTATATATGCATGTATCACAGGTATTTAACAACAGTTCTATCCAAATTGTTTTAGAGTTGCCAACTATGAAGTTTCCCAAAGCAAAGAGTACTCTAAATATTGGGACATATGCATAAAAACTAAGTAATTGCTGTATTTTAAAGTTTCATACCTTTCACTTAAATTTATTAAACCAAATTGAGTAAAAGGTCTGAAATTTTACGAAAAAGCACTTGCTTAAGTTTTATGCATACGGCCCATTGAGTTTTAAAAAAATGTTCAAAGCTTCCTCTATACATTTTTGGTAGAGACAATTATTTATGCCGCATTTTTGCGCCCTTTAACCCAGACCACAACAAAATTTGACAATTTGATATAAATTCATTAAAATTTATTTAAGTGCTCACTAAATGTGCCATTTTTCCACAATCAACATAAATTAGTGGAGACATGCATTTTGAAAAAAAAAAAACAGCGACAAAACATTTAACCAAGAAATTTTTTTTAAATGTAACAGAAAGAAATGTGGGACGGCAGTACAAGCGTGTCAAAAGTGTCAAATTGGCAATTCAACTTTAAAAGCGCCCACTAAACACACACATAAACAAATGCAGACGAAAAACTGTTGACAGCTCTCCCAAAGTGACAATCTGACAACAAACTGATGTCAATTACCATTGAAATAAACGGCGGAAGAAGGTGCCTAATGTAAGATATTGTACAAGAAGATGCTATGTTTCGTATTAAAATTCCCGCAATAAATTTGTGTCGCGCATAAAATTAAATAATAAATCCATTTTTTTTTATTAAAATTGACAAAATTTCATTTGTGTTATTTCTTCGAATAAATTGACATAGCAACTTGGTACGAGTGCGTTAAAATGCGTACAAACACCCCAGCATCAGCAAGCAAATGTGCCGTACGCACACAATGAAGGCGATGCTTTTACATGCCAAACAAGCAGAGCTTTTAAATAAGCTATTTTTGTGGCCAGCAAAGTCAGCGCATTGAGTGAGCAACTCGTAAAAATGCGCTAGACGAAAGTGGGGAAATTGTGACATAATTTAACAGGTAAACGCATCAGCTGTTTGTGGGCAGTATATGTAGGTGTCTTCGCATGGGCAGGTAGTGATAGTAGCGACTTCTGCCATTTCCTCAGCTAAATACATATATGTATATTAGGACGGCTCAATTTGTATGGGATATTTTTTTGACTATGCGCGTATAGCATAGGCGGATTCTACGCGTAATTTTATTCAAATTTGCTGAAGAAACCATTGTTATAAAACCAATTGGAACTTTGCCAAATTGGGAAAACGGGCTTCTTAGGGGTTATTTCTTATAACATCCGCCATAGGGCAAACTCCAAATTGATTTTAGACTCATGTTTCCTTCTGAGTAGAGGTAGTCCTCCCATGATATACGCGCATAGTAAAAAAAAATGACCCGCCCTAATGTACATACATGCTATACATACATATGTTAAGTATATAGGAATGTAAATGTAATGTATGCACAAATTTTTATAGTCCATAATTTGTGTTAAGATGCTCCGAACTAAACTTTACAAGGGGGGTAGACGTCAATGTTTGATATGACAAAAGTGGCAGAAGGTGTGTTTAGCTAGCAATAAAACGTCGAATTGTTCAAAGGCAGCAGTTTAGGCCCTTCACAGCTTCTCTACTCTGGTTCTTTACACTTTAATGCTGCATGCTTGCCGCACATCTCTGTCCGTTCATTTGTTCGTCCAATTCATGCAGTTAAACTTGAATTTACGATTTCCATATTTTTCACATTTTTTCACATCGAACAAAAATAAAACCAGGAAAAACATGAACATATTTTATGGCTGTTGCTCACACAAATTTTACATTTACGCGTTTGATTACGCTTTCGTTTTATTTTGCTCATTTTTATTGTTTACTTAAACGTTACATTTTACAAGCGCCGAAGCCCTAAACATTTTTCATTCATTTTATTAACCCATCAAATGCATGTCAAATAGAAATGCAGCTGCATTTCGTGAGAGAATGTCAACCAAATATGGGCCAGATTTGCTAAGAGATTGTTTAGATAGTAACAAATTTCGAAAAAAAGTAAAAAATAACAAAAAAATCTAAATAATAAATTTCAATTTTTTTTCACCTAATGGAAGTTAAGCTAACAACTTAAATAATTCCGAAAAAATGTAGTAATCGATACCAAAATTTTTTTTTGATTATTTTTTTTTCTGATATCTGTTAATCCAGTTAGTGCTCATACGCCGAAAAAACATTAGTAAAAACACCCGTTCCATTGCTTACATTACCTAAAGTAGCGACCTATAAAATTGCTAAAAAGTATCTAGCAACGGTAGCGCTTGAATGAGGAAGCGATAAAATGAAATGGCAAATTAAACCCAAAAAAAAGCAATTAGCCGCACGCTATGGGCCACATAATTTCCTGTTCCACCGCATCTACTCAACTCAATCTACTACCGCTCAGATCCTATCACTTTCACCACATCTCGCTCCTCCTTTTATCCCGTTCGCTCTCGCTCGCTTTCTCTATCACTCCTCTCTATCTGTGCCATTTTACGACAATTTAGCGCAGCTTCCTTTTTGCCTACGTGCCACCCATTTGAGGTTATTAAAACGTACTTAAATGCTCTGCTAAGAGAATATTCTTCGCATGCACATGAAATTTGTATTAAATTTATAGACCAGCAAATGTAATCACTTGAACAGTGAAACGTAGTGAACCTGTTGTTGCAAGGTCATAAAAATTGACGAAACCGTTTTAATGATTTGATGATGGCAATATATGCGTGCGGTTGTTTGCGTGTGCATGAATATGCCTGTTTTGCGTACCCTGCTGGAAGTGATGTTATCTCAAATCTAACTTTAATCTGTTTACGAAAACATTTACTGGATATTTTTAGGCTAACTGATTTTGTGGGGCGATGGCCCAGTCGGACCTGGATAACCCTGCATTAGATGTCAACTAACTTGTAACCAACTACTTTTGGACATAAAATATCAATAAACAAAAATTTAAGTTCTATTTATTTACTTTATTTAACATAGCATATTTGTTAATTTATTTACATATTCTTCTATATTTTATTTCTCCTGAATTCGAAAAAGCATCTGTGAAGTGCAGAAAACAAGTGAATTTATAGTAAAGTTAGTATGTGGATATTTAAATAGAAACTTGTTTAACGAAAGCAAACTACCCTGCAGGATAGGATAGTTTAATTGCTGCAATAGGGATATATGTGTGTATGCACTACACTTAAGCGGCTTAGTTGAAATTAGAAAGTAGGTGATTTAAGCGCAACGTCATTTTTATGGCGGAAATATGGTTATGCAGCTAACTTAATTTTGTGATTATTTTAAATATTTTTTCATACATTCCAATGGTATGAATTCTTCGAGTATATGTACATGATAATGTTGGCACATCAGTAAAGTTACCTTTGTGCTATAAAAAATACACATAAAATAAACAATTTTTTGTTATACAAAAACAAGAAATGGAGTAAGAACACCGTTGAGCAACTTTGGGTTAATTTTTTTTTATGCCCTATACCAAATTATGCTACGAGTATTTCCATTCGCCATTGTTTCGAATGGTTAACCTAATGAAAAAGTTTTGAAAACATTTATTAATTGTTATTTTGCTACGAGCACATGAAACTTAATTAGAAAATTACATACGAGTATTGTAAATAAATATATTTACATTCCGCAGGCAATCAAAAATTACCAATTAGCTATTATAAATGAAATGAATCCTGCCTGCTTCATTACGAGCATGACTTGCTCAGTGAATATTGTAATTGCGGCCGCTTACATACAACAACATTCCACATAATCCATATACATACATAGAAGGTCAACAAAAATCATCACCACGCGTTCTTTCCCTCCATTTGGATAGTCATTTCAATTTTACATAAATATTTAATTTCCTAATTGTCTGTTCGTGAAAATGGCTCCAGGCTATCGAATAATTTATTGGTTTAATTTTTTGACCAAATAACCAACTGCTTACATAGGTCAGCTGTAGCACTCTACTTTCCCAAACAGTGCCGCCATGACAATAGCTCAAATACGCCAAGTAAACACTTCAATTGCCTTAAGCCAAACATACATACAGTGAGCGTCAAAAATAAGTATATCCTGATGTTTTGACGATTCCATTTATTTATATTTTTCCATACCAATTTTTTCTTATTTTTTATGAAAATATGTATATGTAGTTCATTCAGAAAAATTCAAGAGAACTTTAGATTTTCAATTCGATTTCTTAGATAAAATTTGGAGAATGTAGTTTTGTAGCCCATTAAACTTAAGTTATAATAAAGTGCGAGTTTCAAGTTTCGCATTTTTTTTTATATTTACGAGATTCTTAAAAATGAAGGGAAATGTTAAGCGACTTGAAACCTGCACTCTATTGTACTAAAATTTAATGGGTTACAAAACTATAAATTTTCTAAGAAGTTTAATTGAAAAGTTGAAGATTTTTCGCACTTTCCTGAGTTCTGTATGAAATTTAAAAAAATTGATTCTTGTTGTATTTGCTGTTGAATGTACTATATTTTTATAAAAAAATAAGAAAAATTTGGCGTGGAAAATATAAAAAATAAAATCAAAACGTGAGGGTACACTTATTTTCGACGCTCACTGTATATGCCAAATTAAAATAATATTTGCGCGCGAGTTATTTCGCTAGTGAGCCAACAATGTATTCAAGCTCACGGGCGTTAAAACCGAGAAAAGCTAATGATTCCTTTCAACATTATTAATATTCAATGATATTTGATGTGAAAACACAAATGAAGAGAAAAACGAATTGGACTGGGTGGGCGAAAAAAAACCATATTTTTGCTGGCGGAGGAATTTGGCAAAGGGCTAGCAGTTTCTGCAGTAATCGTTTTTTGTAACTGACCCACTTTAAGTTTAAACTATTCATAGGGTTATAAAAAAATGTTTGAATGAAAAGCGCAAAGCCATTTATGAGCACAGCGATGGTATTTGAAATATTTGAAAGCTATTATGCAGGACACGGAAAAGTTGTACGATGTCATTTTATATGGCATGAATCGAATTAGTTGAGTAGACGGGCGACATATCTGTTGAAGGTCGCTCAAAAATTCAGTTTGTAACACGAAAATATATGTTTGTGGTGTAGTGGTAAGCAGTGCGTGCTTCCACTCCGCAACGCCTTTGTTCAAGCCCTGGTCAAAGCAACATCGCAAAAAAATATAGAAAAAAGGTTTTTTCTTAACAGCGGTCGTGCCTCGGCAGGCAATGGCAAACCTCCGAGTGTATTTCTGCCACGAAAAACAGCTTCTCATAAAAATTCAATCGCCGTTAGGAGTCGGCGTAGAACTGTAGGTCCCTCCGCTTTGTGTGACAACATCAAGGCGCACGCCACAAATCGGAGGAGAAGCTCGGCCAAACACTAACATATGTGTAAGCGCCAATCTATTATTATTAATTATCGTGTGCACAGACGGACGGACGGACGGACGGACGGATAGACAGTCATCGCTTAAATCACATTAAACATTTTAATGCGCTAAAAACGCAATAAACATTTTAACACTATTTAAATTCACAACTAATATTTTGAGCATTAGTAACATCCTAAAAAAAGGCGAATAATTTTAAGACAAAGCTAAGAACAAAGTTAGTTTGACCTAAATGGATTAGTGTTACCAGATAAATATATGGGCATCAGCACAACATAGTAGCAAGAATCTGCAGAGAGTATGTAAGACAACGAAACAATCAGCTTTTGACATCTTTTTTTACATTCTTTCAACTGATATTTATTTTTAATTTCTTCTTTGTTCTTCTACTCCAGCATTAAATGGTTTGCATTATTATTCGGGCTGTAAATATAAAAGACACACTGTGCGCAATGACATATTTATTTCTTCGCTTGTAGCAGGCAAATTATGAAATTAAATAAAAATGCCTAAAAAAATCGACCACAATAAAAAATCAATAAACGATAAGTGACAACAGCACTAACAGCGACAACAATAAAAACAAGCGCAACAACAATTCTGTCGACAACTATAGTACAGGCGTATTCATGTTTGCATTTATGACCCGCCAGCTCTGTACGAAGGTGGCTTTAACAGCAGCAACTCAAATTAAAGCAAGACGAACAAAAGAAAAAAATGGGGGAAAATTATGTCAATCAATAAAATGTTATAATTTAAAAAATGACATGAATTAAAATGACAAGCTCAAGGGGGTACCGGGTTGGTTGGCTGATCTGTTGCCTTTATTGGGCAAATAAAAAAAAAATTATGTACAACTGCATGTCATAGTGGAGAATTGGGGCGATAGGCAAGTCAGCTTGTCTTTTGCTGGAGGGCGACATCCGTTCCTCCTCTTCAGCCAGCTTTATTCTGACACGACATTACATTAAGAAAAATCTGTTGTTATGTATTTTAAGAAACCGTATGTTGTTCCTAACAAAATGTTGGCAATAACAAAATCTGTTTTATGTGCGCGGCACTTTTATGTCCGCTTACATATGTGTGAGCCAACAAATGTTGTAAACGCTGATGAGCGAGCGCGTGCGTTTGATATGCAACAAACGGTGTTTCAAATGCGGGAGTGGATGTTGGTGAGGGGCGAAATGCGTGCAGCAGTGGCGCACTATGTGGCAAAGTCGAATGTAAATTTAAAAGGAGGAGAAACAAAAAATGTCGATAAACAAATTCTATAGCTGCGAGTATGGCGTGCGATATCCGCTTTAAAGCAGTAAAAACGAGACAATGGAAGTAAAAAGGAAGTATTTGTTAAATTTTATTGCATCACGAAAAACTTTTGCAACAACATTTTTACGCGCCAGCTTGGCGAAAATCAAAGAAGCCGTTGAAGTATTCGCCTCGTGAGCTGCCACCTTCGCTTTACACGTCTTGCACATTTTTGTACCAAAGCTTGGTATATCTCGTCCCTACGCCATACTCCACTCGTCCCCCTCAACGTCACTCGCTGTACGCGTTAGAAACATCATTACGCACTTCTTCACATTTTTTAAGTTTTTCTTTATTTTTATTATTCCTTCAATCGCATTCTTTAGTACTTTTGCTTTCGTGGAAATCGTTGTAGTTGTGTTGCTCTTCCGCCAATTTCACACCGGATATCCATATTGCTTGTTGATGTGTTGATGGAGCGGTGGTTGGCTTTAGGCCGCTTTATTGGATGCTGCTGGTTTTTACTTATTAATTCAATCTTTCTTTTTTAATGGCCAAATTTACTTACCTTCGAGAGTCATTAAGTCTGTCATCCGCACTTTGTATGCCATTAAAATGTCAAAATAAGTAAATGTATGGGGCGAAAATGTTCGGCTGGGTGAAATAAAATTACAAGCATCTGTGGAATATACACGTATGTATGTATATACATATTGTATATATGTACAAGTAATTCTTGCATGCATACATTTGTATGTATGTAAATCAACGTGGCGTAAGTTTTGACGTTTTCTCATTTCCTCTCGTTTTAATCTCGTTCGCCCTTTAACTTTTTTGTATTTTCCTTTTCTTTCCATCTTCGGCATTTAACTACAACACGTAACGCCCTGTCAAAAATGAAAATTCCATTTGCTCATACAAATTTTATGGGCATGACGATTTTTGACAGTTTCTTGGTGCTTGACGTGCCAATTTAGGGATGGTAGATGACCGCGAAAATAAGTTTACGCATTTCTTCGACGTCGACTATTTTAACACGTTTATCTTTGCCGTCAAAAATGTTAAGTTTTTCTTTGACGAAATGTTTTTTGCCAGCGTTTTTTCGCTGTCAACTTTTGAGCTCGCGTCTTTATTCGGTTCTGGTTGTGCGCCGACTTTGGGTAGCGCCACGTGACACTAATTATAATAAGAATCCTTCCTGTCCCTTGATAACCCTGGCTCTCTCCAGTTAGTTGATATTCTCGGTAAGATCAAGGTTGTGAAGTCATCCGAAAAATGCGATGGACGGAGTTAAGTAGGCAAGGCAAATGCCCTGGTGACGTGTACAACGATTCCTGAAAATGATGTTCATTTGTGTTCATGCGCCGAAACGAAACTTGGAACGACTACTAGACAATTCCAATGTTAAGCTGGCACCAGCATCGGTAAATTCAGCCTCCAAAAATAGCTTCGGTTATAGGTCGGAGGCTAATCGACTGGGCGGGGGTTCGAAACATGGTACTCGAAGTCTGTACCATTAGCGTATAGCATACAAAAATTCAGCAGGCTAAAAGAGTATCCCCAGATTTGAAAAATTAAACCAAATCGATTTGAACTGTTTAGCAAATCGATGTATGCAAGAAATGGGACCACATCTTCCGCTCCAAGCGTAATGCCGCCGAAGAAGTTGTTTGAGACATGGGACTACACCTTCCTAACGTACCGCCACCGAAGAAGTGGTTCGATTTAATGGAATGCCACGCCACTGCAGAAAAAATTATAGCACCCGAAATTCGTGAGTACGAAGATCTAGGATGCTGGCCTGCTGGAAAAATGGGTTCAATAATGGCAATGGAAAAAATAGAAAATATGAAACTAAACGCGAAGTCAAAGATGGCGAAGCCGATCTCCCATGCACGGCTGAAAAACAATAAAGTTGCTGGATATTGACTGATTTGCCCCTATCAGTGTGTGTGGATAGCTAGTATAGTTATTCACAATATGCCAAAGCATGGAAAATACCCATGGCATCGCTGATTTGGTCATGTCGTACGAATGGACACACTCCACCGCAAAAAAGTATTCAAAGCCACAACGGTTAGTGGCAGCTGAGGAAAGCCTACACTGCGATGGAAAGACCAAGTCGCTAAGGATTTGGCTTCTCTTGCCATTTCCATTCGGCGTCAAAAGAGAAATAACTGGCGTGTTTTATTGATTTCCAACGAATTCGCTTAGACCGTTACAGCGGCAGTCAAGAAAAAGTAGAAGTTTATGTTTCAAATTTACTTTTTATATTTAAAACCCACCAAAGGGAGCAAGTGACCTGGCAGTCTGGAACAAGAGTAGATCAGCTCAAGCAACTACTGTTGCCAGAGTGCCACTCCTCCTTGTTCAGTTTGGTGAATATACCTATTGTATTTCAGCTTATTCCTCTTCTGCCATTTTATTTTAACGGCAGGCATTAAATAGTCCCCCAACACCAAACATTTTTTGTTTCTTTCACATTTAACCCGCCATTTATGAGGCACTTGGGAATTGACATGCGGCCGTGCGGTTGTTCAATATGCTGTACGCAACCAATATATGTAGATATGTATGCGCAAAGTTATATTAAAACACAGGAACTATGCTTTATGCTAAGTTTGCTTTGCCGATATTTATTGATTTTTTGTGCAGGTAAAGGACAGCAAAGTTCTATGCAAAGTTTCACCAGCGCATAAGTTTTCGATTAGGAAAGAAAGAAATTTAAAAAAGAACATATTCTGCCTTGAAGTATTTCCAATGCACGAAAGCATTTGAAACTTTTCAAACTACAATCCAAATAGATTTTGATTTTATGTTACAGAGAATCACCAACAAAGCCAAGGGACAGAAATAAAAATTGAAATCGATTAACATAAGCACTTCTCTGGTGTTCTTTTCTTTCAATTTCTTCTTGTTTATACACTTTTTGATTGTGTTTTTTGTCGATCGGTTTCGATCTAACACTTGAAATGATTAATCAGCCGGAAAAAAATTATTTGCGGTACCGCAAATGCGGCAAATAACTGAAGAAATAAGGACATTAGGCAGAAAGAGCAGAAATCAAACGTCCGCCACTGCGCAAATGTATCTGCTGCTGTTTTTTTTGTCTGCTGGGGCGCAGAAGCAATTTAAATTCAAGTTTTATGTAGCGTACAAAACACTATAAAAAACTGGCGAAGCGTTGGTCGAGGCGCACGATTTACAGAAAACGAATCAAATTAAATTAGGCAAAGCAAAACAGTAAAATAAGTTCGGCAATAAACGCAAAAACAAAGCTTACGGGTAAAAGAAAAAAACGAAAGGAAGTACACCAAACCAAAGTAGAGGACTTTTGCTGCGTGTCGTGGAAGAGAGACATGTGGCGTATGCGGAATCTGCCAAATGTTTTGCTTACATTTGAGGCGAAGCTTTGATTAGGGGTATACACTAAGGGCCGGTTGTTCAATGTCTGGTTATCACTACTTGCAGGTTAAACATCATTATCGACGTTTTCGTCATCATGCATATAACATGTGATCGATAAAGCAGTCGTTGTTTTTAACCGGAGCTTCTACCTCTGATTAGTGCTAATCAGACATTGAACAACCGGCCCTTAGTGTTATAACTTTGATATTGTCATAAAGCCATACATTTTAAAATCTAAGAATCTCTAAAAAATATTTTTAACTTTTTTAAAATTTAAGATTTACTAGCATTTACCGCTGTCCCAGCCGCGTGATATGCGGTTTCATGTTATGGTATCAAATTTCAAAGCTGCATCTTAATCCGTGACACCGAATACTATAGAATTATGCTGATTACTTTGATGCTCATGGTTATTTTAATCGATTCAGTCTCGCTATTTGCTTTACTGGGTATTCTAAAATAAAATTTGTACTTCAGGAGATGATCCACGTTTGTGCCTTATTCGGACATTTAAATATGAATAACAACTTATCTTTCGTAGTTTCACATCTAAGCCAAATTTGCTCTATTTATTTTATTTAAAGGTGGATCACTTTTAAATTTGGGAAATGTGGCAACTATCTTAAAAAAAACTTTAATAATAATTTGGTTTAAATATGTAAGATATCTCGATGCAATGTTTGAACAAACTAATAATCTAAAGTTTTTAATTACCCAAGTTTGACTTTTAAAACAGGTAGCAACCCTATTCACTAGTATTTTTGGGAAAAAATGTTTTTTTCCACTTCTTCCGTTTGACATCCGTACTGCAACATTTTATTTCCGCTTTCATTAAATTAAGCTGAAACTTTTTAATTGGTGGAAGCTCTCTGAAAAATATTTATAAATAAGCCTCTCTTTTCAAAAGTAGTTTAGAGATAAAACCCCTCTCGTTTGACATTCATACATAGTAGCACCCTTAATAAAAGTAATTAAACAAATAAAGCCTTCATAAACTCCTTGACTACTATGTATATTAAAAGATTTCAACTAACTTATTAATTAAATCGATTTTTACTTCTCGAGCAGGTGGCAACCTTCTTGAAAAATATTTTACAAATAAATCTTAGTTGAAGTTCTCAAAACAGGTATCGTTTCGAAAAAAAAGCTTTCTTAGACCTCTTTCTTTTGACTAGAAATTGATTATGAAATTCTCAACAGGTGGCAACCCTCTCAAAACGTTTACATATAAAGCTTTCGTCAACCTCACTCGTTTGATACCCGTATTAAAATACTTCNAGCTTTCTTAGACCTCTTTCTTTTGACTAGAAATTGATTATGAAATTCTCAACAGGTGGCAACCCTCTCAAAACGTTTACAAATAAAGCTTTCGTCAACCTCACTCGTTTGATACCCGTATTAAAATACTTCATTTAACTGTTAATTAATTTGATGTTTAATTTCAAAACATTCGTGGATACCCATATAAAATATTTGATTTAATTAATTTTAATTTTCTGAACAGCTGGCACTCTTAAAAAATTTTCTGTAATAAATCGGGTTTGGGCCCATTTCGTTTTACACCCCATGGTGTTACAAATTTATTTAACTTATTATATTAAATGATTTTAACTTTTGAAAAATTTTCTTCAAAAAATGTCCTACGAGTTAACCCAGGCCATTACCTCCCGATATACCAAATTCCTTTGACATGTGTCCACCTTAATAGCTATCGGACCCTCCTAATCCCCCAATTGTGTTACATACATTTATTGCAAGATGCTTTTTGTTTGTGTCACTCGCCTATCAATTGATATGTTGACGCACTAGCAGACAAGCTAAGCCATCAAAAATGCAACCAGTCAATCGGGAGAATTGACCCCAATCAAATCTTAAATTGGGTTCATACGTACTATATACATACAAACATAAATACATCTGCTGGATTTAAATTTATGTATTTACATATGTACATTAGACTGGATCACCAAAAAAAATTCGGTTTTTTATTCCTTTGCAAGAAAAAATCATTTGCCTACCAATTTTTTCTTTTTAAAATATCAACACATCCTACATTTCTCTTTCATACTTTGAATGAGTTTATTTGCAAAGAAATAAAGATACTTCCTTTTTGGTTGTTGTTGTTTCCGACAGGGTGGGTGTATGATGTATTATGGAACGAATTTCCGTCAGAGACAAACCAAATTTGACAAGGGATGACGGAAATTCGTTCCATAATACATCAAATAAAGATACCTTATAGATCTAAATCGGTAAAGTTTTGGCTGAGTTATTGAAGTTTTTCTTAAACCAATCTCTGAAAAAATTTCAAAAACAGCATCAAAAATGTCATTATAATGATTCCGTTGAAAAATTGTTTAATATACATATGTATGCAGATTTTGTAAGCTTAAACTGTTTGGTCATGTGAGGTGATTTTTTCAAAAATACTTAAAAAAACTATTTTTATTCATAAAAAAATCAATTTCTGGAGATATTTTCAAAACGGCCCAACTCACGTAAATCTTAATATTTTTCCGAAATATTTTGGTGGAAGTCTTTAAATATAATAAGTATTTTTCTTTGGATGGCGAGTGATGCAGTCTAATGTACATGCATAAATGAGTAACTGTAAGCTAGCTGCTTCCTATAAGCCATCAAATTTTACGAGCAGCAACAAAAAGTCGCCGCGACCAAGTGTCAGCAATAATCAAAGACATATTTAATACGAAAAGGTCTAAGGTAGTCCAATAAAAAAGCTTAACCACTCATAAACAGTTGCATGCAATAAAAGTTGTGGCTATGCACTACAGTTGTTACAGCTAAGCCCTGATTAATTGCACTTTCGTCGTCTACTCGCTCTCTTAAACAAACCGCCGGTATTGATAGCCGCTGGCTGAGCGCCGGTCTATGCATACGCTGCCCATCTGGTGAACGACACGATCCCTTCCCTGCAGCGTTAAAAGCATTAAAATATTTTTTCTAATTTGTTTTTATTTTTTTATTAACATACAATTTTATGGTGAGGCCACTTTTGCCATGAATGCATCTGCATTGATTTTCAAGGAAAAATAAAATAAAAATATATCCGAAGTAAATTTTTAATGTTTACCCTACATTTGTGTATAACTAAGTACTCAAGTCACACGCTATTTGTATGTAATTCAAGCATTTAATGAGTTGCACATTCATCATTTCAAAATTATGTACTTATGGGCTTGTAAGCATACAAATGAATGTGCGTTGAAATGCATTTAAGCTTATTTGCCGTTGCGGTTTAATTTGTCTTGGCATGCGTTCATAAATGGTTCAAATGCTTCTCTAAATTAGTGATTTATGCTTCTATTTATGTACATACATTTGTATAGTAAAATGGACGATTATGTGGTAAGACGCAGCAAGATTCACTAAAGGGTGCCCTCGTTTATGTTGTCTTTTATGCATTTCTAAGATTTATTGCTTTCTAAAGTGCTAATTTATGTCGATTTACAACCGAGGCGCTTAATAATTCCATATGGTCTACTTCTGGGTCATTATTGAAAATATTTTTTAAATGCAGATGAGTATTTTCTTTTTTAAATTTTCGAGTCTGGTTATCTTAAGATGGCCTTAAATACTGCAAGCAATTATTTTTATTAATTACTCACACACTTGTTTGGCAGCCGTTGCAGGTAGTTGGAGAAACCTGGTTCTACTCAGTTGGGCCAAGCAACATCATCGAGGTACCAGATGCATAAAGAAAAATTCTAAAGCGATCGCAAACTTCCGAGTTTACGCCTGCCATGAAGGAAGCTTTTCATAAAAACTAAAAACCAAATATTGCGTGCATCAATTTCTTTTAATCAAGCGCCAAGTAGGTTTTTGCCTTTGTTGTGGGACCAAAAACAGAAACGTGTTTTTTTCGAATGCAAATTTATCTGCTTCATTTCATTACCTTTAACTTTTTGCCGATAACTTTTCAAGAAATCTTCTTCTTATTTGGGGATAAAACCGTTTATCAGTCTGGGTCTATACGAAAGCTCTCTCGAAACCCACAAAGCTTTCTAATCTTTGATTGACTTCATCTATATTTGTGCGACATAAAAAAGTATACGCATGATACGAGCTGGTGGTTATTGTATGACGAGAATGTTCTGTTGCTCAATTGCCTACCAAGCCAAGTGTTATGCTATCGATCCTATTTTGCCTCCATCTAGTGTGAAAATCGACTATATCAATGCCATCTCCATACACGAGCTTTGCCAAATACGGTACCGCTGCCATCAGACTTAAGAATTAGCAGAAGAGTGAGTTTCCTTATCCGAAACCGCAAACGGCGCGAAGAGGTTTTGGCCACTTTTGACGAAGCACAAATTTCTGTTCAACAGCTGGCTAATACAGTGTGGCTAGGATTATAAATTTAGGCATGGCGCCGTAAAGGCAGCTGCATTTTTTTGCGTGCTGCTAAATGCTAAGGAACTTATTGTTCTTAAGCTTAATTATTGCTGTTCTAACTTCGTATTGGTCTAATAGAAGGACACAAGCTTCGAACCAAAAAGAAATCGAACGATGAGCTATATTGGTACGTATGTATGTTTGTACTCGTATGTAAATCCATAAAGGATAATTATAATTGTTTTTTATAAAATTTTGTATATGCCGTGAGGAAGTTTTTAACCCATTTGCTCCTGAGATAAGTACTACTTTCATTCACACTAATCTATTCGGTTAGAAATATTAGATATTTTTGGATTCCTTGAAAGGAAATTTTCAGAATTTGAGGTAAATTGGTCAGACAGCAATAAATTTTAACTTTTTTTGTCAATGGCTTTATAAAAAAAATTGAATTTAGGGGGTTTGGGGTTTGTATGGGTAATTATGTATTTGGGCGCAGTAAGATTCCCTTATCCCTTGTTATTTTCGAGGGAAAATTAGAGGCGTCACAATTTTTTTTAGCTACTTAGTCGATTTAGGCTTTTAAATGGCAGAGTTCGAACATAATTAGGAGTTGCGAATTGAATTTAACTACTATTTCCACAACAGCTTTTATATCCAATGACCCAAAGTGCTTAGTTCTGTTATATTAATCATTAAATAATTGATTACAACTTGCATTAGTACATGTGTACAGTACAGAACCGTATTGTAAACCCTCGTTTTCCAAAACAATATTTCACATTATTACTAGGAATGTCAGACTTGTTTCAATTAGGTTTTACTAATAAAATTACTAATTTTTTATTAATATCCTTTTCTACTTACGTATAAACTGGCTTGATGTTGCCCTGTCGATACCAAATGACCAATTGCACCTTATCGGCCATCATTGTGCCGGGCATGAGGTCACATGGCAGCGCCACCTCGAGACCCACGGCTGTCTGCACCTCTGAGAGTGGACCTAAAATAGAGGAAGAAAGTAATTAGTGAAACTGGCGTGCATACACACATTATCATTATTAAAATTTATTATTATGTACACGAAAAATTTGGTAAAACGGTGATATTAAGGCCAATAAAATGTAATTTATTACACAATTAATTGAGTGACTAGAATATTTGATGGCTATGGTTGATTGCTCATAAGCAGAGCTTGGGTGGCGCATACATTTGACAAGCGTGGTGATTAAAAATGCATAGCCAAACACATTGGCCATAAAAATTTGTGACAAATAAAAGTCGGTCATTAGCTTAATAGTATTTTAGAAAAGTTTTTTTTTTCTGGCGCTAGGTTATTGCAGAAGTTAAGCTAACAGCCGCTACGATTGTTGAAAAAATCATGAATATGAAATAATTGCCATTAAATGCATAAGTACATGAAAGCCGAATAGTGTTGAAAAAAAAACATTATTGTATTTAGCTATAGCAAACCATGAAAACTGGTAATTAATATAAAAATATCCGCTTTTCGAACGTCGCGCCGGCCGACCACAAAGCATAAAAGTCCATTAGACAAATTGAATTGCAATAATATCAAATAACAACAATAGCAATAATATCGAGGACGAGTTATTTTGTGTGTGTGTGTGAACTCGTATGTGGTTATACCCGGTAACAATTCGGACCCACCCTAGGTTAGCCCGCGGATAGTCCCTCATAATTCCGCTGCTAGTGGTTTCAACTGCCATTTTTAACATTGGCGTGAATTGGAAAAGCACCGGTCCAACAACTCACCGTAAGATGTCATATGTGGTTAATTGTTCTTTATTATTTGGTTTTGGACTAGTCCATTTACATTTCAGTTTTACATTTTTGTTTTAGTTTGTATACGATTTCGTTGTGTACTTCATGGATGCTTTTTCGTAATTGAGAAAATCCGAAAAACAAAAATTTAAAATTATACATATGTTCCGTCAATGGGATTTGAACTCGTACAGTGCTGACGGCACAACCAATAGCAGCAAGCATCTCTGCGCACTCAGCTACAGCCACAACATGTAAAAGTGTTTTCAAACCATCACTTGGAGCGATTGGTGCATTTTGACATGCACAGAGTTGTATTGCTTGGACATTTTTTATTGAGCTGAACTTATTACCGATAAAAATTTCTATACAACACCACTCTGTATGTACAAAACTGTGAAAGTTTAATTTTTTGTCTATTTCTAAAAAGGTTCCTTACGGACTGGTCGTAAGCTAACATTTTTGATGCAAACCAATGTCCAATTCAAACGGGTTAAATTTTACCTGGTGAGATATTGGTGCTTTTCGGAAAATTGGCCGCCTTATTGCTGCAGGGTATACAGAGGTAATAGTATAAATACATATGTATCTACATAAGGGTGTATTTTGTTTATAAAAATTTGTGTGTTGGAGCTCATGGTTATTTAGACCACAACAGCTGCAGCTCATATTCGCCTCAGGGGAATATGCATATGAAGTCGATATGTGGGATTGTTTTTATTTATTTGTTATTGTTGTATTTGTTATTATTGTATGATGAAAAACTACAATACGATATGTTTACCATGNCGGACTGGTCGTAAGCTAACATTTTTGATGCAAATGTCCAATTCAAACGGGTTAAATTTTAACTGGTGAGGTACTAGTGCTTTTCGGAAAATTGGCCGCCTTATTGCTGCTGGGTATACAGAGGTATAGTATAAATACATATGTATCTACATAAGCGTGTATTTTGTTTATAAAAATTTGTGTGTTGGAGCTCATGGTTATTTAGACCACAACAGCTGCAGCTCATATTCGCCTCCGGGGAATATGCATATGAAGTCGATATGTGGGATTGTTTTTATTTATTTGTTATTGTTGTATTTGTTATTATTGTATGATGAAAAACTACAATACGATATGTTTACCATGCCATCGAGATGACAACGATGTCATAGAATAAAAACTAAGCCATGCGATGAGAACAATACACTTAGCTCCAATGACGCATAAATGCATAATTGGATGAATATGTGGAGCTGTATTGTCCATATATGTACGTACATACATTTATATGTCTGTATAAAAATACACATACTAATGTACCTAAATACAAGGGAATAGAAAGCACAGTCCCTCACTTCCTCACAAAAATTCCAAAATAGCTATAATATTACAGCACTTAATATTTAAAATTATCGAATATAGAATTTTTCGAATTTTCTAACCAGAAATAAATATATAAACTTTAACTTCTTTTTTTCTAGTAGATCAAAGCGTTTACTATAGCATTAATTTAAAATTGTTAAGGATCGCATGACGGTCATAATTTTATACCGGAACAGTGGTCATTATCAAACTAACTGCTTACGGAATTGTGTAAGCAAACATTGAACAACGGCCTAGAAAATATGTATTTAAAAGCCTCTATAAATCAAAAAGAAACCAGAGTGAGAGATGTCAGAATGAATGACAAAAATTTTGGTAATAAAGGCGGTTATCGACTATTGTAGACGCCCACTATTTTTTTTATAAAGGGATGATACCAATACGAGAGAAGGCTCCCAACTTAAAAGGATATTCGAAGGAGAAGTTTTCTCACTTTAACTTAGGCAAGGGTCTTCCCTTTGACTTCCCAATACCAGCAGTGTATATCCAACGGAAGTGCTGGTTATCCAGTAATCAGCATAGAGCCATGCTCAATGGCATGCTTTTATAAGATTGGAAAAATGTACATGAAATACATACATAAACATGCGCCGTCACGCCTACTACGATTCTTTAATAAATTTTACTTCAGTTGCTTTGGAAACACACCTTATTTTCTGCGTTCGAATGGCAGGCCTGTTGAAATATATGTATTCTAATACAGTTCCATTGAGAAGATCTTATTGGAAAAGCCCCTTCTGAAGCATTTCTTAAGAATTACTCCTAATTTTCCAACTGGGAACCTAAAGGTCTTTAAAAAATACACTTCATCCCCAAAGTTAAAAATTTTTTATAGATGAACTCATTGGTGCCCATACGAGAAGAGAGCTCTTATAACAGACTACTTGTTGATATAATTCAAACAAAAAATGTCTTTCATGCTTTGTGAAGCACTCAATGTTAATAAATATATGTATAACAAATTCACTTGATTTACAATCATACTTTTTTTTCGCAAAATGCCATACAACAATTAATTCCGCACAAATTATTCAAATGTGTTTTACTTAAAGCACCGAAATAACTTTTACAACATTTGTTGTTGTCGTCTACAAATTTTGTGCAAATTATATCTATTTTGACATCGATATGCCTCTTGTGGTAACAAAAAAGTACGGGATTAAAGTTTATTGAGCGCACAGTGATTATGGGCTAAAAAAAAAATAACTATTATTTCAAACCCACAAACCAGCGTACAACTAACTATCAATGCTCGCATTAATTTTAGCTGAAACGTTTTTAGTTTGAAGCTTAACATTTTTACATTTCGCACATGTTTACAGCAAAAGGTTCTCAAAGGAAAAAAATTTAAAACAAATTTCAATCTCAAAACTCACACACCATTTTTATTTACCTTTAGTTATTATTATGCTAAAGTTTGTTCGAGTTTGATTTATTTATGAACCGAAATTGAAATGCAGAAGCTCTACTGTTTTTAATGCTTAATATGACAATTTATTTTTATTTATATGTTTGGTTTTACTTTGATTTCTCTTTAACGAATATTTTTGTTAAGTTGCTATTGGGCTGGTCAGTCACGTTTTATTGTTGTTAGCGGCGCCAAGGTAATGTTTTGTTTGTGTGTGAGTGGAAAAAATTCTCCAAGCCATTTTCATAATAATGACTGTTGGAAGGGATTTCATTTATGAAAAAATTTGTATGTTTGTATGAGAGTACGCACGTATGCACATTAATAAATAATATTCGTGAGTGCTTTATTGTTGCATTCAAATGATATTTAAATTGCTGCTGTTCAAGTTTAAAAAATATCTTCTATAAAGAAAAATTAAAGATGAGCATGGTTTTTATAAAATATCTACTAAAACTGCTAAGTAAAACATATTTTGTAGTTTTCGTTGAGAAGAAATTTTCAAATATCAAAAAATCGTTTTTCCTGGTGAATTACTGCGGCTTAAAAATCTGTGCTCACTATCAAAAACTGTTCCCAGACCATAAAATTATTCTTTGGGAGGATTTATTAAGACTTAACAACGTTTTGAAGTCATATTTGATAGCTTTTACTCATATATGAAACTGTTCCTACTTTAAAAAACTGTTCATAAACAGAAAAATTTTACTATACATAATTTTTTTTATGTATTTTTATTGAAATTCCATACATCAGTTTTTGTGCACTGTGTACATGTACTCGCATGTACCAACAACAAATGCTTAAACTTTTTTGTTTGTGTTTTTGTTTTCAGAGTTTCAAATTTCGAACTCTCGATTCAATGATCCGCGTAACACCCGCGCATTCAACTCACATGCAAATGTATGTACATAGGTATGTATGTAAGTATGCAGAGCTTATGGTAATCGTAATTTACTTAACCCACACTTTCGTGGTTCAATTTACCATTGTGCTTATCTAATGAATCGCTCTCTCAAGGGACAAGTTTTTGTTCAGGGCGGTAATCCAAGCCAGAAGCTACCTGCAACATACCGGCCGCAAGCGTAACGCTATTTTATAAAATAAGCTTACGTCAAGATTTGATTATTTTTTTGTTTCACTTTCTATTGTTTACAGCGTTTTTACGTATCACGTAAAACATGAAACTCCTTTTAATGTTACATAGTGAGATGCATAGTCATTAATTCCCAATTCCCAATTCTCGGCAATTTCGATTTTATTTGTACGCAGGCATATGTATGTAAAAATACGCATCTGCTTATGGATATGAATGTTTTCGCTTGCCACTGCTTGTTTCTCCATCCGTTTATTGCCCGCATTTTTCCATTTCTTATCTAAAAATACGAATTACTCGAATGACAAGTGGTAAACACACACTTTGAAGATGTAAAAAGTTGCAGGAACGCATTTGAAGACGTAACTTTGAACAAAAAAAAAAGAACAGAAAAGAGATTAATAACAAACCGAGTGAACCAGTTTTGAAGCCCTGCAGGAGTCAACGTCGCTGTCAAACCTCACTGGGGAGCACTTCAACAGGTTTGGCGTTGTTGTTTTTGCTGCCTTCGAACGAGACGCCGACGACTTCAACTAGAGCGAAAACAACAGCAAAAGCGCTTTGGCTAAGACGGCAGCTGCATTCGTTTTATATGATTGCCGAGATTTATTTTAACATTCAAAAAAAAAAAGCTTAAAACTATTATAAAAGTTTTACAAGCGAAAAATGGCAGAAAAATATAAAAACGGCAGCAAATTGAAAAATGTATCTGCTTGAGCAGCAGCTTATCTACGCTTCTGTGATTTAGTTAATACGGTGCGATGCATCGCCACCAGCCGCGGTTCTTAGCTACAAAGCCGAGCTTTGTGCCGCAGATGTTGCCATTGTCGCCATAGCGGAGCTAGGCTGTACATAGCGCAGAAATGTTGCAGCTAGCGACCAGTTGGCTTAATAAATTCAATAATTAAAATGTTTATCTTAGTCTCCGCTGGCAGCGCGACGACGCCAAGACTCAGAGGAGCGACAAGTGAAGCTTAAAAAAAAGAGAAAAATTTGCGAAAAATCCGCAAATTGATTTTCTTTTTACTCCTGGTGAGACTTTTTTTGATTAACGACGTTATTAGCCCATTATGCGCCACTACGTGTACATGTGTAGCCAAGTGGTCCAGCGAGCAGGCAAGTGCTGTGTGAAGGTGGTTTGTCAAGTCATAAATTTGTATACTAGACTAGAAGTAGGGACTCGAAATTGGCGCAATGCTTATAATTCCAGCTTTTAAAGATGCAGAACGGAAGTGCCTTGTCGTTTTGACGTAATTTGCATGCTGTACACACAGGCACACCGGCTTGGCCGTAAGCAGACAGACCCATTTTAAGGTGGTTGAGAGATATGAAGAGAAATGAAATTCACGGTAACTATGAAAAACAAAAAAACAATGCGAAAATTTGCTACTCGCATTCGTTGCGATCATTCGATAGCGGAATGTGAAACAAGCCAGCGTTAAAAAAAGCTAATATTTATATTTTTTGCTGAAAGAAATACAAAATCTCGGTTGGGAATACATTTTGTTGAATAAGTAACATAGTTTGAGTTTGGTAGAAAGAAAAAATCAACCAGCAAAGGTACTAAATTTTACATCAAAAAAGCTAAAGTTTAGTTTAACTTATGCGCAAATATTGAGACCTAGCTGGGAAAAAAACGCAAGTGATACTTTTTTCAAATCTTTTTTTTTATGTGGAACTGCTCCCAGAGCATGTAGATAAAATTCAGCATCATCAACGTGAGTTTGCAGCTTTAACATTTCCTCCATTATTTGGATTTTGAATAGCCTTTAAAAAGCCTTTTATGAATACTAAAAGTCAAAAGAAAACTGTTCCCATGTACCGCAAACAAGTCCGCGTAAATTTTTTGCTTTAACAGGACATTTAACGATTATTAGGTTTATTTAAAATATTTTTGAAATATTGTGCTTAACTGTTCCAATGCCAAGAAACTGTCCCCACTTTATTTTACACTTTAGTACGTAACTAAATGGTGATACTGCCAGAATTGTTTTCTTCATATTTTTTACTTTAAAAAACTGTTCTCTGTTTAAAAATCTTGCCCATAAGTAGGAAATTCTTTTTACTGAAGTAGTATGCTCGCTTTTCGTTAACCGATTTTTTCACTGTGACATTGCCAAGTAGGTAATTATTATTACAGAATTGTGAATTAGTGTTTTTTTAACAGCCCTTTTGGTTATTTAATCCAAATTACATCTAAATAGATTTACACACTATGTACGAAAAATATTACTAACAGTTAATGACTTTTTTAAATAGGGTGTGGATTTTAGTGATATTTATTTCTTTGTATCGCAATAGTAATCTTTGACGAGAGCTCACTTTCGATAGAACTTTTACTTACCGTACAACATTTTATTGCTTCCTTTCTTTTTCCTGCCTTCCTTCCCAGCGTCGTTCAACTCACGTTCCATGAGTAGTGACTCAATCAATGCAAAAATAAAATAACTCATTTAAACACTTCGGAATATTTTTGAACGGCAACTATGCTCAGTGGTTCAAAACTGGAATTTACTGTTCATAATTCACTGTGCAATGGTACTCTACCGCTGACTGCTTGTGGAGCAGGCGAATCATTATTTGACGACACGCTTGCGCACAATTCACTGCGTCCACGTCTATCGTCTATAGTTTCACTTCCTACATGACACCAAATATTTGCCTACTGATGATGGATGTGTGTTTGCTGCGTTGGCAGGAAGGCAGGAAGTTGTGAACATAAACGCAAGCAAGGCAATCAAACGCGGAGCTGTGAGTGACTAATAAATAGACGGACTTTGTTTATGTTAAATTTTTCATTTTTCATAATTTTTATTTACTCTTCTAATCTAGTCACGACAAATTCAATGCACACGAACTGACGAGAGGGAAGAACTGTTTTTTTAGTACATATATATACCTTTTGATATACATATAATGTATGTATCTGTATGCATGTGCACTTTACTAGGCTTTCCAGTGTCGACGGCACTTGTCTGTCTCGTAAATATGAGCAACACAAGTTGACTAATTTCAATTTCTTGCTTCTGATATTTAAGCATACCACTGCATGGCAGTTAGTTCTTGTAGAACCCAGGCTCTATGCCATGTGTGCCACGCCATTGTTGCATAAATGATGTAGTTACTTAGTTAAGAAATTCTTATTGTCTGACAATAAAGACAATTAGGCACTTGCTAGGCAAATGAGCTATGACGACTATGTCCACGACAACGGCAACAACGTTGACGATGGCGCTACGACGAGGCAATGAATGGCTTGGCTGTGAATATGTAGTGAAGCAGCTGGTGTTACTTGCAGCAATGGACGTTATGAGGTTGAGGCAAGGCTATAGAAATAAAAGTTGCAAAAAAGAGCTGACTCTGTGGACAAGTAAAACATAAAAATGTAAAGTGTAATTGGCGCAAAATAAAACTGATGCATTGCGTACCGCAATTCTTTTAAATAAAAAAAAAAAATAACAATATCTCTGGAAAGCTTACTCAATTTACATTCCGCATTCCATGCTTAGCCTTGCGCAATTACAAAGCAAATTCTTAGAAACACGCACTGTCAGTCCTCTTCACAGCTATTTATAATGTTTGAGAGTATTTTCATTTAAAATGTTTGTGAGTATTCGCTATCTTATTTTTTTCTGTCAACATTTACGCTTTGAGTTTCCTTAGCAAAAAGTACGCAACTACTTAAGATGGTTTCACTTTCTTGCAAAAGTTGCTCGCTTCTAAGTATTCACACAGCTTCCAATGGATTGAACGCATAGCAAATTGTATTAAAGATACAAAAATCACAGAATATGGTAAATAAAATGTAGTAAGTAAGTGAGTAAAAGAAGATATACAAATCTATTGCACGCCACAGTACAAACTAGAAGATACTCCCGCTGCACTCAAATAAATTGAATTGATATCTACTTTTTGAAGAAACGAAGTGCACTTTAAATAACATTGTATCAATGCTAGAGCGCAGCAAAGGAGAGAATGCTCCAAAAGTAGCAAAGATTGATTAAGTAGTATCAAAGTAAGAAATTAAATGAAATGCATGGGAAATGAAGTAGAGACGTATCTCAAGCGTACTTAATTTTGTTAGTATTTACTCATGTACATATGTACATATCAGTAAAGAGAACAAACATACTAGAAGAGCATGAATAATTTTGGTAGCTTTAGAATCTCAGCATTAAGACTTCAAACTTTTTTTTCATAAGTCGTTTGAGAAATGAGACTGAGTTGGGCACCTCAAGCTGCATACTGCCAGGCACAATATTTTCTATGCGACAATGTGGGTACGCGCGGCTTGACTAAAAATAGTAGGATTTGCATTTTTTTTTAACTACATGATTATTCATTTCCACCAAGCCCTAACCGCAGTTAGTGACTATTGGAAAAAGGAGAATAGAACTCGAAGCGCGTAATTGTTATTGCTCATCTATACGACATAATAGGTATTAGAGCAACAGAAGCCAATTCAACAATTTTTAGAATTTTCGTCTGTCGGTCTCTCTGTCTGTATGTTTGTATGCATATCGCTCGAAAACTAATGCATGGAATTGAATGCAGTTTTCACCGATGTATTTCCAGACGTATAACTTAAAATATAGAATGAAAAAATAGAGAGTTGCCACCTGTTTGAAAACCGCAGTTTAAGTAAATTGATAAGATAAAGTAAATATTCCAATACGGCTGTTAAAAGAAAACGGTTTGAGAAGACTTACAACCGAAACTATTTTTGTTCAAGGTTGCCACTTGTTTGAAAATTTTAATTTAATTTAATTGAAAAGATAAATTGAATATTGTAATTTGGGTATCAAACTGAAGAGGTTTAGGAAAGTTTACAGCCGAAAATATTTTTCAGGAGCGTTGCCATATGTTTGAAAAATTTTATTTAATTAAATTGACAAAGTAAAGAGAAGTATAACAATATGGGTATCAAACAACACAAAAATACTTTTAAGGCGCAGTGAAGAACGCTGGTTATTTGCTAGTATTAAATACAAGTAAACGAAAATGGAGCTTATCTGAGCTCTTAACTGCAGCTAATGTTTTGGTGGAAATAGGCTTTAAGTGGGGATAATTGAGTTAGTCTTTTTAAAGCAGTTTAGTTTGGATTCGATTTAGCTAAATATTACGAATGAGCAAAGCAAGTCATATGCAGTGGACAGAGGGTAGACGAAAACTGAAAACGGAGAGTGGGAAAATAATATTTTAAAACGGTCAGAGAATGGCTAGCTGGTCAAATAGAAGTCGCTTGCCTCTCCCAAAACTACTTCACATGCCTTCTTTTTCTCGCTTCAGCAAGTAGAACGTATTTTTAATCAATATTTAATTTTATCTAACGCAATATCGAAAGTTCATGCATATCTCCTCATCTATGTACACATATTCCCAACGCTCACTCAAATCGCTTAGTATACAAATGAGCGCTCATAACTAGATTACCCATAAAATTTGTTAAATAATTCTGACACGTTTAATTTTCCACTCATACAATACAATTATTATTATGCCAACGTTCGTCAGACATTGCCAATGTTCAGCTCGCATATTTCCCCAAAATTTATAAATTCTAAGTACATGCTTACTTATGTAGCGTGAATGTACATAGCTTGAATTGTTTACTGTTTATGTGTAGAATCGCCAATAAATTACCTCTGAGCTACTTGGGAGCAGAGTAGCACCAAATATCGGTAAATAAGCCATATCTGGCGAATACAAATATGTACATACATATTTCCAACGAAAAAGCATCCATTTTCCATTTCCCTGTCTGGATTTTGGCTTGCAACTCACGTACGCTTTTACCGCTCTAGCTAAACGCACATACACAAACTCAAATACAATACAGACAGACGTGCGCCGCCGCATGATGCCGGCATCTATTTTCGAATAACTTTGACTTTCTTAGTACATATTGTATATATGTATATGTATATGTAAGTGAGTGCATATGTACCCTGTGGAGAAATGCACTGGTGCCGCACTGGTTACAAAAGGAGACGTTGATTTTTTTTTTAATTTTTTCCATAAGAAATTCATGTGTATATTGGGAGAAAGTTAAAAAAAAAATATATTAAAAATCAACGCCAATGAAAACTTGAATTTTATTGTACTAAAATTTTTTGAGCTTTAAATTCCCAAGGTATTATAGAAATTCAGTTTAAAAAATTTGAAATTTTGATGAAAATTGGTAAAATTTTTGTAAATTTGGTATAAATTTTAAATATTTGGTTTATGTACATATGTATGTGTATGGTTTTGCTTAAAGCATAAAAAATTAACAAAAAATTCTCAACTTGAAAAACATTCTAAATTAAAATAAATCACCATGCGAACGCTCGTTTGAGTCACTGTATATGAATAGATATGCACAAATAAATATATACTAGTACTAAGTTCCTGCATATTTTATCTTTATGCCCCAAAGTGCCCATATTATTTATACTTTGTTATGTATTCTAACTTCATTGATTATTGCTGTTGTTAGAATTGATAAATTAGTATACTTATATTACAAACTTTGATCTTCATAAAATACGTGAGATGTTTAGGTATTTCCTGCAAAACAACTTTCTTCTCATTCTTAGAAAGTCAAAATAAAAGCCAGAACCTTTTTACTTAGGTACACACATGGCTAACAGTTTCTAAAGTGTGTACATATACGTATAATAGGGTCCCTCACCAAAAAAAATGCCGTTTTTCCATTATAATTACAAAATTTTTTATATTTTCAGACTCCAGGCAAAATATTTCCGAAAAAGATTAAGATTTACTTGAGCTAGGCTGATTTTAAAATATCTCTAAAAATCTCGTGTTTTATTCCGTTTATAAACTTTTAAACAGTTTTATGCAGAGCTTTTAAGCTTAAACTCTTCTATCATCTGAGGAGATTTTTTGGGAAAAATATTTGCAAATACTAATTTTATTTATACACAACTCGATTATTGGAGGTATTTTCAAATGAGTGCAGCTCATGTATATCTTAATATTTTTCCGAAATATTTTGGTGGAAGTCTAAAAATATAATACATATTATATTAGCGATGGAAAATCAGGACGGATAATTTTTGTAAGGAGAGTGATCCACCCTAATTTACATACATACTTAAGTGCATGTGTGTGCGCACTAAAGAATTGCTAAATTAATTTAGGAGCAACAACGTTCGAAGATACGGACTAAAAATTTAGTAAAATGCCTATACCAGGAGAGAGATACCATACACTTAAGATATTTAGGAGGCAGCGCTTATTCCAAGCTCCACGACATTCTATTGCTACCTTCGATAAGGCACTTCTACGTACTACGTAGCAAATTATTAATTCCAGGGTAGTTGATTTGCGATTAGGACATGATAGACTCATGATCCCTGCCGGATGATCTGATAGTTCAAATAGTAAATAGCTACTCCACTTTAAAGAAACATTGTTGATTAGGAAGCAGGATCAATTTTTTTCAGCTCTTACGCGCACCTATATTTAGGCTCACATGCCCTGCGGAGCGCACATTTCCAAAGAATTATGCCAACCAGCTGCATCAATTAAGTAAATAGGCCGAAA
>NW_016163259.1:0-2204 GCF_001687245.7 Rhagoletis zephyria | reverse complement strand
TTTATGTAATTTTAAAGTACTCTTGTTCTCGGCAAGCGTCATCGCGGGGAAAAAAATTAGAAAAAAATATCATAATTATTAGTCGGATTAAATTTCTTGTAATGTGCATGAGTGAAAGGTTATGTGAACAAGAGAAAATCTTGTAAGAATTCAAATTAGTTTACCCACGAAGCGGTAATATGACTTAACAGTCAGTTGGCGTTTTTTTTTTTTTTGGAAGCGAGTGAAAACTTATAGAGCTGCGGCTGAGAAATTGTCAAAAGAAAGGGTCAGAAACCCCTTCGACGCGACGTGGGTTCAACAATGCACTAAAATTATGTGACGATTATTGAAATGATAAATATTTGTGGGGGCCCACATACATTTTGCTTATAATGGAACTTTTGTAATTTTTTTTTTTGGAAATAAAAATTTTAAAGTAAACAATTTTATTTTTTTGTAGAAAAAATAGTAGATCAGAGTTTCGTGAAGAAATGATTTCTGGAATTATTTATTTGAAGGTTTTGCTCATTTTTTCCATACAAAAATACTTGGTATAGAAGAAAATGACCGACATCGTCAACAAAAAAATTTACAAAAATCAGTGGATGAACTGAGCTGAAGTTAAGCAGTTTACTTTGAAAATTTAGAAGTCTTTTTTTTTAGGTAAAAACTTAATCAAAGTCTCCACTCACCTTCATCCGCCGCTGCTGTAAGCTTTTCACCCTGTGTTATATAACTGCTCATTATAGCCAGTAGCAGCAGCAAGATCGCTGCCTTAACACGTTCTGAACACATTTTGAAACACAATTTTTTTGTATATTTTTTTTCTTTTCAAATGCCGCGAAATTGTATGTGCTTGAATTTGAACATTAATATCTCTTTGTAGAAAGTTCACAACTTCAATTGTATTAGATGGTTTTCACAAAATAAATCACTTTGCCATTGGATGAGAGACACTCTTTGGCAGCCTAGAGTTCCTGGGCAGTTCTGAAAAGAAAGAGAGATAAAAAATTAAAAAGATTGTTAGAAGAACATACATACATATATCATTAGCTTATAGGCAATATTATATTTTTTTTATTTTTATAGGCGTTCGTAAAAATGGAAGGCTAAGAAAAGAGAATTAAATTTCGAAGGGTTATAGAGATAATATATATTTGAGAAAAGNAAAACACACCTACAGCCTGCCAGAAAAAACGGTAAGAAGAAGAGTTACTTTACTTATGGAACTGTACGATGTACATATATCATTAGCTTATAGGCAATATTATATTTTTTTATTTTTATAGGCGTTCGTAAAAATGGAAGGCTAAGAAAAGAGAATTAAATTTCGAAGGGNTATTTTCACAACTTGATGTTTAAAAGAACAGTATCATTTGTTAAAATTATAAATTACATAGCAAGTGGATAAGCAGCAAGTATCGCTACAGTATTCCCCCGCCAGACTTTCAATAATTAATTTTTGGAAGTCGAACTGATTAAGTGCTGTTTGAAGTTGTACTATCAGCTTTATCCAATGTAATGAAAGCGGGCTTCAACCTGTCAACAGATATATTCACAGGCCGATCTCCAACCAAAATTTTATAAAATTTAGGAAAACATTTCTTTATCTCAAATGGATCATCGTATGGTGGTGTAAATGAATAACGTACTTTGTCCACACGAATAAAAACATGCGTCGCATCATTTAATCTACTATTAATGAACGGTTTTTTAATTGAGTGATGAGCTGTGTCTGCAGGACGGACGGATCTCATCAGTTCAATAAATTCCTTTACGAATTCATCTTGTGGCTTGAAAAGGCTATCAATAAACATCTCGCCGGGTAGTTTAAGTACAGTGCCGTAAACCATTTGCGAAGGACTGGATCCGATATCTTGCTTGAATGTTGATCTTAAGCCCAAAAGTACAATCGGTAAATGCTCAGTCCATTTAAGAGTATCAAAACACATTAGCGATGCTTTTAAAGTTCTATGCCAACGTTCAATAATGCCATTAGATTGAGGGTGGTAAGCGGTAGTCCGAAGGTGATCAATTCCGAGTATCCGTGAAAGTTCATTAAAAAGATTTGAATTGAACTGTCCTCCTTGGTCGGTAGTTAAACGGATAGGCACTCCAAAACGTGAAATCCAAGCACTGATGAATGCTTGTGCGACAGTTTTTGCGTTAATAGCTGTGATAGGAATTGCCTCAGGCCATCTAGTATAGCGATCAATGATTGT
>NW_016163258.1:28659-37592 GCF_001687245.7 Rhagoletis zephyria | reverse complement strand
TTGAACCACTCTTAAGTTGTCTATGTATGTATGTATGTATGTTGTGTGCATTAATGCTTTTGTGATATGCATTTACAAAGTAAGTTTGTGACTGTTCTGCTTGAATGCGTGTGTACGTGTAAACGTTTGTGCATGTATGTATGTTTGTATGTATATGTACGTATATACCTATTAAATTTAAACCTAAAAAATAAAACTATTGCAATGAATTAACTATTATAAGTCTGCCATAAATGCAGTGTTTCTAATTGCTAGATTCTTTATGTTTCACATTTTCCGTTTTTACTGAATCCACTGCCGTCTTATGCGACCGTGTATGCATAGCGTCTACTTAAAACTACACTTTGTCTGCAACTTATGCAATTACGCAATAGTTCGCAAGCCAATCGCTTGTGTCGTATTAGATTTCTTTGACACGCTGCATCTACGATTTAGCAATTTCGTAAAGAAAAATAATACAAACTCCAAAATTATCAGTCGTCCTTTTTTCTGTATATCCACGCCTAATCACTATGTTCTATTTAAATATTTTATGCAATATCTTAAAGAATTCATTTGTTTATGTGCTGAATCGCCGAATTGANTTTAATGCTTTTGTGATATGCATTTACGAAGTAAGTTTGTGACTGTTCTGCTTGAATGCGTGTGTACGTGTGTACGTTTGTGCATGTATGTATGTTTTTATGTATATGTACGTATATACCTATTAAATTTAAACCTAAAAAATAAAACTATTGCAATGAATTAACTATTATAAGTCTGCCATAAATGCAGTGTTTCTAATTGCTAGATTCTTTATGTTTCACATTTTCCGTTTTTACTGAATCCACTGCCGTCTTATGCGACCGTGTATGCATAGCGTCTACTTAAAACTACACTTTGTCTGCAACTTATGCAATTACGCAATAGTTCGCAAGCCAATCGCTTGTGTCGTATTAGATTTCTTTGACACGCTGCATCTACGATTTAGCAATTTCGTAAAGAAAAATAATACAAACTCCAAAATTATCAGTCGTCCTTTTTTCTGTATATCCACGCCTAATCACTATGTTCTATTTAAATATTTTATGCAATATCTTAAAGAATTCATTTGTTTATGTGCTGAATCGCCGAATTGAACATCTTTTTTTATCGCATAGCTTAAAACTAGTATTTTAGACTATTTTGACGCAACGTCCAGCTGGCATCCGATTGCGCGTTAGCTTTCTCACGTTCTTTGCTTTATGTATGCGTTGTTGTTTTTTTGTTTTGTCTACCCTTGATAATAATAATGCACCTATGTACTATTAAATATGTAATTACTTTAATCAATATTATCCATATCGTTTATATTGCCCACGAGTTTCACTTTTCGGCACCATGTGAGTTTAATCTGCACGCACCTCCGTTATAACTTCATTTAAATAAGTATGTATCTTGTTTTCGTTATTCTTGTTAATGGCGTCTTCGTAAGTTTGTTTTTCTTATTGCTTCATACATTTCTTACTTCTCACAATAATTCTTACTCCACTTCTGGCAAGAATTCGCATATTTGTCACACCTTACCCCCAAACCAACCAATTAATATTTTTAAAAATTTTGCTAAGTCACTTCAAGGTGGTTTATCGTTTCTGCGCTTCGTTTAGTCGTTATTTTGTGTGCAATTGTTATCTCATTTCTCATATGTCTTTAAAATTGACGTCCGTGTCGTCCTGCGAAACCGCTGTCATATAATTTGCACAACGATTCAGATCGCGCATTCGGCACGCTAGTCACAATTCCTGAGCCATTTACCGAGCTACCTGTGTGCGAACCATAACTGGAGCCGTTGCTGAGAATATCGTTGCTGTAGGGTTGCTGTTTTCGGCGCCGTTGGTGCAAGTAAGTCCAGATGGCTATGACGGCGAGTTGTGCGAGCAGGAAGACTGTGACAGCCACAATAAGACCTGTTACAAAAGAAATTATGGAAAATTAAATTTTTTATGAGAAATAAAGTAAACAAACGTGTTCTGTGTTCGGAACGTCGTTGGTGTTTTACGGTCTTGGGGTGTAATAGATAATCACTCATGTCTTAAACGCGATTCGTCCAAGTACCAAATAAAAATGTTACCTTCGTGAGATAGAAAGTTTGTCAAAGTGTAGGTAAGTGAACAAGAAGATATTTAATATANGACAAACAAATAAAGGAAAATTAAATTTTTATGAGAAATAAAGTAATCAGAGGTGTTATGTGTTCGGAACGTCGTTGGTGTTTTACGGTCTTGGGGTGTAATAGATAATCACTCATGTCTTAAACGCGATTCGTCCAAGTACCAAATAAAAATGTTACCTTCGTGAGATAGAAAGTTTGTCAAAGTGTAGGTAAGTGAACAAGAAGATATTTAATATACACTCGTTTATGCAAATATGTATGTGTGTCTGTACATGTAATACCTAGGAAAGATAAGGCTGAGTTGGCTTCTTGTAGACCCATTCAGATACCACGTTTTTTATCCTCGCTATATCGCCCAGGTTCCTAAAGAGCATAGCTTAAAATAGCGAGACTTTTAAATACTAATCGAATGGACAGACTACAGCGTTGATCCGGATCAACTCGTTAATTCGGAATTATCTCGGGAATTANTTGTAAATGTAATACCTAGGAAAGATAAGGCTGAGTTGGCTTCTTGTAGACCCATTCAGATACCACGTGTTTTTATCCTCGCTATATCGCCCAGGTTCCTAAAGAGCATAGCTTAAAATAGCGAGACTTTTAAATACTAATCGAATGGACAGACTGCAGCGTTGATCCGGATCAACTCGTTAATTCGGAATTATCTCGGGAATTAATAAAAGCATTGACCGAAAGCGTAGAATACAGAGAATATGCAAAATTAGTATGGAAACCTACCTTGTCATCGTTAATACAATCACCATACTAATTCAGATAGTAATAAGTGCGGGATCGAGATTGAGTATTTATTTACTCTCGTGCCCAACTCTAATAGGAATCAAATTTAAATTGAATAAGAACTTATTTGAATTAGTATGGTAACTGTATTACCGATGATAAGGTAATATTAGATGCCCATGCTAATTTTTTCTGTATTCGACGCTCTCTGGTACGTACTACAATTCCGTAGGACCCAAGTTCCATTGCTAAATTTTTTAATTTTTTTATTTTATTAAATTTTATTTATGTATTTCATTTTGCTTTTTTATTATACTTCGTCTTGTTTTGTTTTCACATTATTAATTNCTGTATTCGACGCTCTCTGGTACGTACTACAATTCCGTACGACCCAAGTTCGATTGCTAAATTTTTTAATTTTTTTATTTTATTAAATTTTATTTATGTATTTCGTTTTGCTTTTTTATTATACTTCGTCTTGTTTTGTTTTCACATTATTAATTTTATTACATATTAGTTAATCTAAATTTTTTACAGTCTAATTTGATTAAATGTGTCAAAAACAACTAACTAAACCCAACATTAACAACTTCTGCATTTTTATATTTAATTATAATTGAATGAATAAAAAAATTAAATGAATATTATACTGGCTGGCAATAGATGTCAAGATATATCTATGTAAGCTTTTATATATATTTCTCTTGAGAAGCAATGAGCGGTCTCCATTGGCAATTTATATTCTGATATTCAAGACATAAACTTTATCATGTGCAGACTGGCAGTTATTGCAATTATTATATGTTATGGTAATATGTTTCTTTCTTTATCAAATATGGTAATTTGTTTTTCAATTTGGTAACTTTTTCGATTCGGCCCTACATTTTTGTTCAGTAGAAAAGATGCTCCCCTCAAATAGCTCAATACAGGCTTATTCTGATTCCATATTATGAAGTGGTTCGTAATAGTATTCATACAGAAGGACATTTAATTTCCGATCCCTAATAAACAGTTTAAAAGTGCCTACTGGTATCCTAGCAATATGTTTGGTAATTTTTGTAAAATTTGGTACCTTTTTCTGGTAACAACTGTTAGGTGCATTCTAAATTGATTCCCTAAAAAGTGGAAAGAATTTTTAACCGACTTAAAAGAAGGAGGAGGTTATCAATTCATCCATACTAATCTGGTTTAGATCCGTTCATTGGATCATGAAAAAATTAACGGTACTTCTAAATTTTTATATGAAATTTGAAGTCGGTTTTATTTTTTGCTTAAAAATTGCTTGTTTGCCCAAAATTTCCACACCATTCGGTTTTTCGGTCTAACCAATAAGCTAATTTTATCATACACCGATGCGGTTAATGTCCGTTAATTTTGTTATCCGGATATCCGGCTAATATCCGTTCATTTGGTTATTCGGATATTCTAAACAGTATTTGAACGGATTCGTAAAATTGTTCTCAAAATTTTATCATACACCGAAGCGTAGGGCTGGAACTATCCGTACATTCGGATATTCGTGTATATGGATAAAATTTAGTTAATATCCGTTAATTTTATCCGAACATCCAGTTAATGTCCGTTAATTTTGTTATCCGGATATCCGGCTAATATCCGTTCATTTGGTTGTTCGGATATTCTTAACGGATACGTAAAATTGTTCTCAAAATTACTGAATCTATCGAGCTGCATAATAAGTAATATCCGCATATCTATACATTATTCGGATATTCAGAGTTTTTGTGATTATATTCGAATATCCCTAGTTCACGCCTTTTTTACGTGTCTTTGTACCCTTACATATTTCAATCGCTTGTCTCATTCAACACCTGCCTAAAAAAATCGTCAGTAGTGGCGCCAACAACAGCGCCAGCGATAACCAATACTTTCCCATCGCTAGGCTTATCACATATCTGTTAATGCAGAAGCATTTTTCCCACAAAACCACACTTATTCTGTTACCTTTCGACCATCGAGCGCTAATCTGTGAAAACAGACACTTGAGCTCTCACCCATTATCGCGTCGGCGCTATCTGTTGCCAACAATGTTGTATGTTTGCTGTCCACATTAACAATCGCCGCTGGAACAATACCTCTCCTGGAAAATGTGCATACGTGTGTGTGTGTAGTGTGTGTCATAGACGGTGGCTTTAAGAGATATCACAAGCAATTACGTCAGTGCTTAACGCCTGATTGCGCGCAGCGACTATTCTGTGGATAGACTGGACAGACACACAACTGCAATCTAACAGTCTAGTCACTACATACATACTAACTACCTACCTACCTAAAGTTAGCTACTATTGTCTCGATTGATCATGTCCAGCAATAGTTTATAAATGTACCTTCATACTCAAGATTAAAACACTTTTGTTGGGTTTGGTGTTGTTGCGATCGTCTTGATTGTCTCGATCGTCTGCCCTACCGCCATCATCGGTTGCGCTTGTCGTCTGCACGTCTGCACTGTACTACTGGCTTAGAATTTTGTAGGTAGTATTCGTCAGCAGAGTTGTAAGTATGTACCTGATACTACTGTCTGTCCGGCGTACTTACCGATCGCATTAACACAGTATCCTTGGCCAGCTTCACCGCTAATGAAAATCGTCTCATTGCTATCGTACGCCGTGGACTTGGGCTGTTGCTGTTGCTGCTTATCGAAGCCAAATTTGTCAGTGATCTGAATTGATTGTACCAAAAGCATATCCTCTTGACTAGGTTTGCCGTTCGTCGAAGCGGCTGTCTCACGTCTGGTGCGCCGGCGCAATTGCTGTTGTCTGGTGCGGTGTTGTTTTTCCATCAGCTTTTGTTGCTGCTGTTCATAGCTATTCTGCACAGTGCCAGCAAATGTAGCTGCAAGTTGGCGGTATAGCAAGCAGTATACAGCGAAGATAAATAATGAAAAGAGAACGAAAAAGAATAAATATTTATGTAAGGAAAAATAATCAAAGAAACGGATATAATTTTTTGTTGTTTGTTACTATTTTTTTTGTTGTAATCTTTGCCTGTTTTATTTATTTCATGCATTTGCTATTATTTTGCTATTGATTTCTTACAGTTGCGGTTTGCTGTAACAACAGGTGATAGGATTAACGTACATGTCGTACGGAATGAAGCGATAAAAAAATAAAATGCCATCATTAAGATGAGTCCTACTCGTACAATATAGAATCGCCTTTCGTGGCCCTCGCACACTTATAAATTAACCGCTGTTTATAGTTTTCGCTGTATTGCCAGTTGCTTCTTTCTAGTTACTTAGTTATGAATTACTTTATGGCGAAAGGTAAAATTTATCAAACTCGTTGAATTAAGTACTGTAGAGAAAGGTTCTGTTCTTTACGCAGTAGTAGCCCTGATGTTAGCTAAAGCTGTCTGTGTGAATATGCATGAACAAATTACACTATGAGATAGCCTTTGATCTAAACTACTTTTTAAATTGTAATTTCAAAAATTATTGGCAATAATATTTTCTAAATAAAAAAACTCGATCTTTAACTTCGTGCTTCGGATTATAACTAGTTTTGTAAGGGAAAACTTTACGTTTGAGGAGTTTGGAAACTTTTGAAATTGTTTAATTTGGCTGCCTTTGCGTTGGCTTCCATTTTAATTAAATGTCAGCTTAGGCATAGATGGGCAGTTTGGGCAGAATGTGTTTTTCAAAGACCAAGAATCACCTGTACTTAGCCCCTTATAGCCAAATAATTACACAATACATACATATGTAACGCCACGTACCCCGATTATGATTACCAACATAGCAACACCAGGCCTGGGTTTTCCCATTGGGTTGTACACGGGCCACATGAGTTTTTTTTTATATTCAGCAGCTAGCCGCCGCTTTTGGTTCGATTTGTGAAGATTGGGGAGAAAGACTACTTTATAGTACATACTTATATGGTCCGAATTGGGGGTAAGATCCGCACGTGGGATGAGTCCTATGTGGAACCCTCTCTGGCTATCTCGGATGCAGCCTTGTTTCAGGGAATGTTGCAATGAACAGGAACCCAAACTAAATCCAGATCGACCTGGCTACTTACTCTACTTAAAAGAGTCCTATAGCCCAAGCCAAGGCCGCTTGTCTATCCGATAAAATTGGCTATACGCTTACCGTGACGTAAACCACTACGTTCTAAAAACAAAACAGCCTTCAGCTATAGTTAATCTTTCTGCCTGGAAGACACTTGCAAAACCGGGCAGATGGATTGATGGGATTCTTAATCCCAGAAAATTGGAGACAACGCCTGCTCCCACTCTGCGTTCCATTTTGGAGCCAGGCAAAGTTATCAAGTTCCTCGTCGCATGTAGATTCAATTTTGGAGTGAGCGTTAAAAAATCGATAATTTGTAAGTCCGCCTTCAGAGCTGGAATTAAAACATGACTCAGCCTCAGATAAATCAACATTTTAGAGGAGCAGAAAAACCTGCGCACTCACAACCTTTAGTTAGGTCATATTAGATGTCTTTAAGCCTAAACTTCGGACAAATTTGCAGCAGCTTGGACTTATTTAGCTAGGTGTAGTGATTGGATCACAGTCCCTTTTTCACCTTTCTCGCTCTGATATGACCTGTGACCCCTTATTAAAACTAGCGCAAGGAACGACTTATTTATTCTGATTTTTCAATTAGCTGTCGTAAATTTCTGGATAAAAATGTCTGTTGTTACCTTTAGTCTAAAATTTTGATTGGCCTCATAATTGATCCAAGCTCATTGGAGTACAAACTTCACTAAATGCATTTCGCAGCTCCTTAAGACTTTTAGCGCGAAAAATAAAAGCTTAACTACGTAGGCACCTAGAGCTGACCTAAGAGTCATAAGTGGTCTATAAATAGATCCTAGCATTTATAACATACAAAAGAAAATGTCGTGAAGTTATTTTTTTTCGCCAAGTTGACTAAACCTAAGTTTCTTCGGTTAAAAAGTCTGCGGTTGACATAGTTTTCAGATAGTATTTATATAAGTTTTTCAAAACATTATTTTCCTACAGCCTAAGTGAGGTGAGGGCAATGTGCTCTTCACTCCTAGTCGATATGTTTAGCTTCTCCTTTTAGAAAATAATTCGTTTACATTCTTCCTACTTATTCCTTTACACTTGTTGGATCTATCATATTATCGGCACACGAATTGCCGGATTCGCTCTATTCCTAATTCGCTTGCTTTATTTTCTTTAAATTTAAATTCTTTTCGATGACCTCCTATCAACATTAACTTTATTACACTCACCTGTTGCATTAATTGAACGCCTCCTGCGTCCGTATGATATCAATGACTTGAATTCACCGCCGATGTCCTCCTGATCACATTGCACCGGTTCGCATGTGGGCATACAGGGCGTGACGAGCGCACGGAATTGCACCACTTCGGATGAGGGGAATTTGAATGCATCAAAGTGTGAGAGCAAAATTTTACCAGATAAGGAACTCTTGTAGATCGGTCCCATAATGAAGTGATCGGTAGGACAGCCATTCGAATCGATGAGCGTAATTTCTGCATTATCACTACCATCCATAGCAACCAATTCGCGTACAAAGATCTCGTAGGGACTGTGTTCATCGAGAATTTCGAATTTCAGCGCCAACGGATCACCAACCTCAGCTGAGCGCATCACATCGGAGCCATCGCGCGAAGTAATCTTCATAATCACATTCGGTGAATCGACTATAACCTCTTCGCTAAGCGCTGGTTCGATATCGCCCTTAACACCCAAATCAACTTCATTCGAAACCGATTTGTTAGTCAAGTCATATTGACAAGTAACAGCCAAACCCAAATCAGACGAAGTAACAATGGTATCGTGATGCTGTATCACTACATCGTTCATGTAACGTCCAGAGCCGCTTTGGCGTACATTACATTCGAGATCCTGGTAACGCATACGCAATTCGAAGTCGAGTGCATTCTTAACATCAACAGCGCACGATTTGGGCGAACCTTTAGCGTAGACTTTGCCGTCGAAAAGTTTCGATGTGCGTATGCGTGCAATCATGTCGCCAGCGCCGCATTCGATGGTCACATTGTAGCAGGATGACAGTTCATAAGTGGCTGCTTCCGGCACTTCTAGGTAAGGATC